>NW_007068602.1:223018-223593 GCF_000164805.1 Carlito syrichta | reverse complement strand
CCTGAGGCAGAGAGAGAAACAGAGGCCACACTGGAACAAACATTTCATGAAATCATTCAAGAAAACTTCCCTCATCTTATCAAGAATGAAAAAATTCAAACACAAGAGATTCAGAGAACCCCTGCAAGACAACAAATGAGAAGACCAACTCCCAGACATATAATAATTCGCCTAAACAAAGTAGGTATAAAAAAAGAAAAAATCCTAAAGGCTGCAAGAGAAAAAGGTCAGACTACGTACCAGGGAAGACCAGTTAGAATAGCAGCAGATTTATCTACAGAAACCCTCCAGGCGAGGAGAGCTTGGAGCCCTATCTTCAAAGATCTAAAAGATAAACAATTTCAACTGAGAATAACCTACCCAGCCAAGCTAAGCTTCATCAGTGAGGGAGAATTGAAATCTTTACAGATATCCAATCCCTAAGAACCTACGCTGCCACCAGACCACCGCTACAAGAAATACTTAAGAGAGTATTAAACACAGAAGAAAAGGAAAAAAGAACAACAACATTCTTCACAAGAGTACAGGCAAAAGATTAAAAACACACATGATCCAACTCTAAAACCAAAAGAAAA
>NW_007068602.1:218684-222998 GCF_000164805.1 Carlito syrichta | reverse complement strand
ATAAAACATCACCAGGCAACAATCTATTGCCTTCAAGAGACTCACCTCACTAGAAAGGACACTCACAGACTCAAAGTAAGAGGATGGGAAACAAATTTTCAGGCAAATGGAACACAAAAGAAAGGAGGAGTCACGATCTCAATCTCAGAAAAAATACCCTTTAAGCTATCAAAAGTTAAAAAAGATACAGAAGGCCACTACATAATGATAAAAGGTTCAATCCATCAGCAAGAAATATCCATCCTAAACACATATGCACCGAACATAGGAGCACCAACTTTCATAAAGCAGCTC
The DNA here is from genome assembly GCF_000164805.1 of Carlito syrichta. NCBI lineage: Eukaryota > Metazoa > Chordata > Mammalia > Primates > Tarsiidae > Carlito > Carlito syrichta. The sequence goes on along the minus strand of NW_007068602.1, from coordinate 222,704 downwards.
CTAGGTAAACTAAAAAAAGATATGACTCCAATACATTCATAGCTGGGGACTTTAATATCCCACTCACAACCCTAGACTGATCATCAGGACAAAAAATCAGTAACAAGATCCGAAACCTCAATGTGACTCTTGATCAAATGAACTTAATTGATACCTACAGAACCCTCCATCCAAAGACCACAGAATACACATTGTACTCAGCACCACATGGAACGTACTCTAAGATTGACCACATACTTGGCCATAAATCAAGCATAAGCAAATTTAAAAGGACTGAAATTTTACCATGCACTTCCTTGGACCACTTTAATGAATAAAACTAATCATTAACACTAACAAGGTCCCCCCAAAACCCACAAAGACATGGACACTAAACAGCATGATGCTAAACAACTCCTGGGTCAATGATGAAATCAAAACAGAGATTAAAAGATCCTGGGAAACAAATGGAAATGAAGAAACATCTTACCAAAATCTCTGGGACACCATGAAAGCTGTAGTAAGAGGGGGATTTATATCCCTACAAACGCACATGAAGGATCACAAACTAACAGCCTAAGAAGCCACCTAAAAAAGCTGGAAAAGCAAGACCACAAAATCCCTAATTTCAGCAGAAGAATCCAGATCACCAAAATAAGAGCCCAAATCCAGAACATAGAAGACAAAAAGATAATACAAAAAAATAAATGAAACAAAAAGCTGGTTCTTTGAAAGGATAAACAAGATCGATGGTCCCCTAGCTAGACTGACCAAGAAAAAGAGAGAAAAAGCCTAAATAAACACAATCAGAAACACAAAAGATGAAGTCACATCTGATCCTGAAGAAATATAAAAGATCATTAGAGACTACTATGTACACTTGTATGAAGACAAACTTGAAAACCTTTCGGAAATGGAGGACTTTCTGTCATCACACAACCTGCCTAGGTAGAAACAAGAAGAAATTGAGACCTTAAATAGACCTATAACAATCAAGGAAACTGACTACATAACAAGAAAACTAGCTACAAAAAAACGCCCTGGTCCATATGGCTTTCCAGCAGAATACTACAAGACATTTGAGGAGGAGCTTACACCAATCCTGCTGAAGGTATTCCAGGTGATTGAGAAAGACGGAACTCTCCCCAAATCATTTTATGAAGCTAACATCACACTGATACCCAAGCCAGGTAAAGACCCAACAAAGAAAGAGAACTACAGGCCAACATCTTTGATGAACATAGATGCTAAAATTCTCAACAAGATCCTAGCGAACTGGATTCAACAGCACATCTCAAAAATCATCCATCATGACCAAGCAGACTTCATCCCTGTGATGCAAGTCTGGTTCAACATTCGTAAAACCATAAATGTAATTAAATACATCAACAGATGTCAAAACAAAACCACATGATTATATCATTAGATGCAGAAAAAGCTTTTGATAAAATCCAGCACCTCTTCTTGATAAAAACCATTGAACAGCTAGGCATACTGGGAATATACCTCAAAATAGTAAAAGCCATCCATGAGAAACCCACAGCCAGCATACTCCTAAACAGAAAAAAACTGGAACCATTTTCCCTGAAAACTGGAACAAGACAAGGATGCCCACTCTCACTCCTCCTGTTCACTATAGTATTGGAAGTCCTGGCTAGAGCAATCAGAGAAGAGAAGGCAATCAGGAGTATTCAAATAGGAAAAGAGGAAGCCAATCTATCTCTCTCTGCAGAGAGAGATCATGATCATGTACCTTGAAAACCCAAGAGAATCTGTCAAAAACCTCCTTACACTGATAAAGGACTTTGGCAAAGTCTCAGGATATAAAATAAATGTGCAAAAGACAATCGCATTTCTTTACACCAATAATAAACAAACAGAAACCCAAATAAAAAGCACAATTCCATTCACAATAGCCACACAAAAAAAATGAAATACCTTGGCATCATCCTAACCAGAGATGTGAAAGACCTTTACAATGAAAACTACAAAACACTGCTCAAAGAAACCAAAGATGACACAAACAAGTGGAAAAATATCCCATGCTCATGGATTGGAAGAATCAACATTGTGAAGATGTCCATCTTATCTAAGGCAATCTACAGATTTAATGCAATACCCATCAAATTACCAGCAACATTCTTCTCAGACCTAGGAAAAACAAAACAGGAATTCATATGGAAGCACAAATGACCAAGAATAGCCAGAACAATCCTCAGCAAAAAAAACAAGGCAGGTGGTATCACATTACCAGACTTCAAACTTTACTATAAAGCTACAATCATCAAAACAGTTTGGTATTGGTACAGGAACAAGCATATAGATCAATGGAATAGAATTGAGATTCCAGAAGCAAAACCTCAATTTCTCAACCAACTCATCTTCAACAAAGCCTCCACCACCTACCATGGGGGAGAGGAGAACCTATTCAGTAAATGGTGCTGGGAAAACTGGCTGACCACATGCAGAAGATTGAAACAGGACCCCTATCTATCCCCATATACAAAAATTAACTGTAAATGGATCAGAGTCCTAAATGTAAAACCTCAAACCATAAGAACCTTAGAAAATGAAGGATATACCCTCATGGAAATTGGAACTGGCATCCAATTCCTGAACAAAACCCAAAACCCACAGGCCATAAGAGATGAGATAGACAAGTGGGACCTCAGTAAACTGAGAAGCTTCTGCAAAGCCAAAGAAACCATCAAGAGAGCAGGGAGACAGCCCACAGACTGTGAAAAAGTATTTGCCAACTCCATATCTGACAAAGGCTTAACATCTTGGATCTACAAGGAACTCAAACGTGCTGAAAAGAAAAAAACAAACAACCCCATTATAAAATGGGCAAAAGATACGAACAGACACTTCCCAAAGGAAGACATCCAAGCAGCCAACAGACACATGAAAAAATGTTCAACCTCACTAATCATCAGGGAGATGAAAATCAAAACCACACTGAGATACCACCTAACTCCAGTCAGAATGGCAATTATCAACAACTCAAAAAATAACAGCTGCTGGAGAAGGTGTGGAGAAAAGGGAACACTTCTACACTGTTGGTGGGAGTGTAAACTAGTGCAACCTCTGTGGAAAGCAGTGTGGCGATTCCTAAAAGCTCTAAATATTGACCTCCCATTTGACACCACAATCCCCCTACTGGGAATATATCCTGAAAAACTCAAATCACTCTCTAAAAAAGATACTGGCACACATATGTTTATTGCAGCATTGTTCACAATAGCAAGAACCTGGAAGCAACCATGCTATCCATCAAAAGAGGACTGGATTAAAAAAATGTGGTACATATACACGATGGAATACTACGCAGCCATTAAAAAAGAACAAAATCATGAATTTTTCAGCAACCTGGATGAAACTAGAGTCTATAATACTGAGTGATCTCTCACAGAAACAAAGATCTTAGTATCACATGTTCTCACTCATATAGTGTACCTTGAACATCCAACGTAATACTATAAGAAAATGACTGACAGTGGTGGGAAACTATGGGGGGAAGGGGAAGGGAGATGAGATTAACGGCAGTAAATATCTGTCTGGGGATGGGGAGATACCTCTTATTAACTAGGGTGCCTGAATGAAGCATATTTGTATACCTAACCCTTAACTGTACTCCACAATATCATAATAAAAAATATTGATTAAAAAAATAGAAAATTATTACATTGTTCTGCACAGCTTGATCACTATTTCCTCAAATTGTTCAATTATTTAAAAGGGAAGTTCAAAAGCTGAAGGTTAATTTTTAAAAATTAATATTAAAAGCTAATTTCAGAGCTAAAAGTGTATATTTAATTTTTATAAATAACATCTAGAGTGGGCTACTTTTAGAGAATATGCTAATTATGAAAAATTATAATAGTTAGCTTAAGAATCAATGCTCTTCCACATAGATATACATATACCTATGTCTATCATAATTAAACTGGCTTACCACATGCAGAAGATTGAAACAGGACCCCTATTTATCCCCATGCACAAAGGTTAACTCCAAATGGATCAGAGACCTAAATATAAAAC
>NW_007068602.1:174595-218441 GCF_000164805.1 Carlito syrichta | reverse complement strand
CAAACGTGCTGAAAAGAAAAAAAACAAACAACCCCATTATAAAATGGGCAAAAGATATGAGCAGACACTTCACAAAGGAAGGCATCCGAGCAGCTAACAGACATATGAAGAAATGTTCAACCTCACTAATAATCATCAGGGAGATGCAAATCAAAACCACATTGAGATACCACCTAACTCCAGTCAGAATGGCAATTATCAACAACTCAAAAAATAACAGCTACTGGAGAGGGTGTGGAGAAAAGGGAACACTTCTACACTGTTGGTGGGAGTGTAAACTAGTGCAACCTCTGTGGAAAGCAGTGTGGCGATTCCTAAAAGCTTTAAATTTCAACCTCCCATACGACCCCGCAATCCCCCTACTGGGAATATATCCGGAAGAACTCAAATCAATATATAAAAAGATACCTGCACACGTATGTTTATTGTAGCATTGTTCACAATAGCAAGAACCTGGAAGCAACCATGCTGCCCATCAAAAGAAGACTGGATTAAAAAAATGTGGTACATATACATGATGGAATACTACGCAGCCATAAAAAAGAACAAAATCATGAATTTTGCAGCAACCTGGATGGAACTAGAGTCTATAATACTGAGTGACCTCTCACAAAAACAAAGGTCCGAGTATCACATATTCTCACTCATATAATGGACCTTGAACATCCAATGTAATACTATAAGAAAATGACTGCCAGTAGTGGGAAACTATGGGGGGGAGGGAGATGGGATTAACGGTAGCAAATATCTATCTGGGGATGGGGAAGCACCTCTCATCAATAGGGTGCCTGAATGAAACGTATTTGTATACTTAACCCTTAACTGTACCCCACAACATCATAATAAAAAATATTGATTATAAAAAAAAAGGTAGATTAAGGAAATATGTTAATTTTGAATGTAAATTTAAAAAATGTTTTGAAGACTATTCATGGGCATGAAGTTTTTCTTACCACATTATAATTATTATACTAATAAGGATATTAATACAAACCTCTGAGCAATTAAAAATAAAATAAAAATTAACATTAAAAGTTAATTTCAGAGCTAAAAGTGTATAAATACTTAATTTTTATAAATAACATTATTTAGAGTGGGCTACTTTTAGAGAATATGCTAATTATGAAAAATTATAATATTTAGCTTAAGAATCAATGCTCTTCCACATAGATATACATATACCTATGTCTATCATAATTTTAGGAGATTTGACAGCAGTAAACTGGGCCATCAATCATGCCTGTCAGGACAGGTGAGCAAGCCTGGGCTAAGTAGGAGCAGATTCCAGGTGCCCACTGGGCTAGACTCCTGTGATTGTTTGGAAAGAATTTGATCAGGCAGGTATGGGCTGAGAAGTGTAAGTCTTTAGACAGTGGGGGTACTAGTTATCATACAGTAGCAATATCTTGGGTCTAGAATGGTTCATTTTGTTTGAAACATGACCCCTGGTATAACAGGTAGGATTATAGAAACTGCAAGTGGGTGAGAAGACAAATTGCTGGGTGCACCCAGTACAGGGCTCACAGTTTTCATTCTCCAGGGAGCTGGCACAAGTCCACTCATTCAGACTGGGTAAGCAGGAAGATACTGCAGGTTCAAACTTCAGCCTAAGGACACACATGTCCAGATTGGAAAAGCAAGCTATTTCAGCAACCATTTCAATGCTGGTGCTGAGACTTCTAATATATTTGTGTAGCGAGGAGAAGGGCAAGAGGGAGAGGTGGGTGAAAATGACAGCAATTCCTCCATTTAGTTTCACCAAATCAGAATTTTAGGAATAATTAAGAATAATTTAGCATTTTGGAAAAACCAAGGCCCAGAGAGGCCCAAGATCACACTGCTAATTAATGGAAGAGCCAGAACTAGATCCTAGACAGCTGCTTCCTATTTTATATATCTTCCTGTATTCCACATAGCAAAACACATGGTGTTCTGAATAAGAATGAGCTTGAAAATATATAGTACAAATGAACTCCATTGCAATAGGGTTAGAAACATGTATTAAAACCCAAAGAATTCAGACATGCCAGAATCACTTTCTTTCTTTCTTTCTTTTTTTTTTTTGAGTTGGAGTCTCACTCTGTCGCCCAGACTGGAGTACAGTGGCCGCTCCCAGCCACCGCAGCCTCGAACTGCTGGGCTCCAGTGATCCTTCCGCCTCAGCCTTCCAAATAGCTGGGACTACAGGCACGCGCTACCACGCCCGGCTAATTTTTGATTTATTGTAGAGATGAGGTCTCGTCAAGTTGCCCAGGCAGGTCTCGAACCCGTGGGCTCAGGCAATCCACTCATCTCAACCTCCCAAAGGCGCGGGATTACAGGCTGAGCCACTGAGCCCAGCTCAGAATCACTTTCTAAAATACCAGCATCAACCCGAGCAAGGGATGTCCCTTTGGTTTATTCAACAGTATATTCACCAATTTTGATATCAGAGAAGTCATAAGCACAAAGTGCAATTCTGAAGTATTCTCTTAGCATTCCTGGACTAAGGCCCAACACCTTTCAATTTTTACTTAAAACATAAAACAAGTATAAGAAAATGAAGTATAATAATTCCTTTGTATATATCTTGATTGAATTTTTTTAAAGTTGTGGGGTACAATTCAGGGTTACCTATACAAATAATCATTGTACAGGTAAAGTTTGGGCCTCACTTTGTTCCCCACTTGACCTGGTTTGAGATCAGGAACGCTTATTGATGAAGTGTGCCACCCTCCACCATCCCCTGGCAGTTTCCCACTACTGCCAATCCTTTTCTTATAATAGCATGATAATTGTTCAGGGTCTGCTTATGAGTGAGAACATGTGGTACTCGGTTCTTTGTTTCTGTGATAGATCACTCAGTATTATAGACTCTAAGTTCATCCAAGTTGCTACAAAGTTCATAATTTTGTCCTTCTTTATGGCTTCATAATATTCTATCATGTATATGTATATATATTTTAATCCAGTCCTCTTTCAATGGACAGCATGGTTTCTATTTTTTTTTTTTTTTTTTTTGAGTTGGAGTCTCACTCTGTCGCACAGACTGGAGTGCAGTGGCTGCTCCCGGCCACCGCAGCCTCGCCTGCTGGGCTCCGATGATCCTTCCGCCTCAGCCTTCCGCCTCAGCCTTCCGAGTAGCCGGAATTACAGGCATGCGCTACCACGCCTGGCTGATTTTTTTGATTTATTGTAGAGATGAGGTCTTGCCGGCCCAGGCGGGTCTCGAACCCGCGGGCTCAGGCAATCCATTTACCTCAGCCTCCCAAAGGCGCGGGATTACAGGCTGAGCCACCGAGCCTGGCTAGTCAGCCAGTTTTCTCAGCACCATTTACTGAATAAGTTCATCTCTCCCCAGTGGTTATTAGTGGAGGCTTTGTTGAGTTGAGAAATTGAGGTTTTGCTTCCAGAAGCTCTGTCCTGTTCTATTGGTCTATATGCCTGTTCTTATACAAATAACAGGCTGTTTTAATTATTGTAGCCTTATAATAAAGTTTAAAATCTGGAAGTGTGATACCTCCTGCTTTGTTTCTTTTGCTGAGGATTGTTTTGGCTATTTGTGGTTGTTTATGTTTCCATATGAATTCCTGCATTGTTGTTTCCAGGTCTGAGAAGAATGAGCTAGTAATTTAATGGGTATTGTGTTAAATCTGTAGATAGTATTGAGGAGGATGGACATTTTAACAATGTTCCTTCTTCCAATCCACGGGCATGGAATATTTTTCCATTTGTTTGTGTCATCTTTGATTTTTTTGAGCAGTTTTTTGTAGTTTTCATTGTAAAGGTCTTTTACTTCTCTGGTTAGGAAGATGCCAAGGTATTTCTTTTCTTTTTTGTGTGTAGCTAGTGTGAATGGGATTGGGCTTTTTATTTGGGTTTTTATGTGTTTATTGTTGGTGTATAGGAATGCAAGTGTCTTTTGCATGTTTATTTTATACCCTGAGTTTTGCCAAAGTCCTTTATCAGTGCAAAGAGGTTTATGACAAATTCTCTTGAGTTTTCAAGGTACAGGATCATGATGCCTGCAAAGAGGGATAACTTAACTTCCTCTTTTCCTATTTGGATACCCCTGATTTCCTTCTCTTGTCTGATTGTGCTGGCTAGGACTTCCAACACTATGTTGAACAGGAGGGCTGAGAATGGGTAGCCTTGTTTTGTGCTGGTTTTCAGGAGAAACACTTCTAATTTCCGTCTGTTTTGCAGTATGTTGGCTGTGGATTTATCATAGATGGCTCTTACTATTTTGAGGTATGTTCCATCTATGCCTAGGTATTGTTGCTGTTTTTTTATCAAGAAGGATGCTGAATTTTATCAAAAGCTTTTTCGGTGTCTAATGACATAATCATGTGGTTCTTGTTTTTACATCTGTTGATGTATTTCATTACGTTTAGGGTCTTGTAGATGTTGAACCAGCCCTGCATCCTGGGTATGAGGCCTACTTAGTCATGGTGGATAATATCTGAGATGTGTTGTTGGATTCAGTTTGCTAGAATCTTGTTGAGAATTTTTCATCCATGTTCATCATGGATATTGGCTTGTAGCTCTCTGTCTTTGTGGGATCTTTACCCAATTTGGGTATCAATGTGATATTAGCTTCATAAAATGATTTGGGGAGATTTCCATCTCTCAATTGCCTGGAATATTTTCAATAGGATTGGTATCAGCTCCACCATGTATGTTTTGTAGAATTCTGCTGGTAAGCCATCTGGTTCAGGGTTTTTTTTTTTTTTTTGTAGGTAGTTTTCTTATGGCAAAGTCAATTTCCTGGGTTATTATCAGACTATTTAGGGTCACAATTTCTTTTTGTTTCAACCTTGGCAGGTTTTGTGATGTCAGAAAGTCCTCCATTTCATTTAGGTTTTTGAGTTTGTTTCCATACAAGTATACATAGTAATCTCTGATAATCTTTTGTATTTCTTTGGGGTCAGTTGTGACTTGATCTTTTGCATTTCTGATTGTGTTTATTTGGGCTTTTTCTCTCTTTTTCTCTATCTGGCTAGAGGTTCATCAGTCTTTCTTATCCTTTCAAAAACCAGCTTTTTGTTTCATTGATTTTTTTTTCTATTATATTTTTATCTTCTATGCCCTGCATTTGGGCTTTTATTTTGGTGATCTGGATTCTTCTGCTGAAGTTAGAGCTTTGGTGGTCTTGCTTTTACAGCTTCCTCAGATGATTTGCTAGGGTGTTAACTTGTGATCTCTCCATTTTCTTCAAGTGTGACTATAGAGATTTGAATTCCCCTTTTAGTGCTGTTTTCATGGTATCACAGAGATTTTGGTAAGATGTTTCTTTGTTTTCATTTGTTTCCAGGAATCTTTTTATTTCTGCTTGGATTCCCATGTTGACCCAGGAGTTGTTCTGCATCATGCTGTTTAGTGTCCATGTCTTTGTGGGTTTTTAGGGAACTTTGTTGGTGTTGATATTTATTTTTATTCCACTGTGGTCTGAGAAAGTGCCTGGTAGTACTTCAATCTTATGAAATTTGTTTATGCTTGATTTATGGCCAAGGATGTGTTCAATCTTAGAATACATTCCATGTGGTGATGAGTAGAATGTATATTCCATGGTTGTTGGGTTAAGTGTTATGTAGGTATCTATTAAGTACACTTGGTCAAGCATCAAGTTATGGTTCCAGATCTTATTGTTGATTTTTTGCCTCAGTGATCTGTCTAGGGTTGTTAGTAGGGTGTTTAAGTCCCAAGCTATGATTGTGTTAGAGCCAATATCTTTTTTTAGTTTATCTAGAAGCCTTTATGAAAGTTGGTGCTGTTATGTTGGGTGCATATATGTTTAGGATTGATATTTCTTGTTGATGGAATGAACCATTTATCATTTTGTAGTGACCTTTTGTATCCTTTTTGTTTTTTGATAGCTTAAAGAATATTTTGTGTGATATTAAGATTGCAAGTCCTGTTTCTTTTGTGTGCCATTTGCCTAAAAATCTGTATTCCATCATCTTACTTTGAGTCTGTGAGTGTCCTTTTTGGTGAGATGAGTCCTCTGGAGACAGCATATTGTTGCATCATGATTTTTTATCCAATTTGCCATTCTATGTCTTTTCAGTGGTGCATTTAGTCCATTCATATTCAGGCTAATTATTGAGATGTGAGAGTTTATTCCTGTCATGAGGTTCTTATAAAGTTGTTGTTGTTGTTTGTTTATTTGTTTGTTGTCTGTCTTTTGATTTTGGGGTTGATTTATGTGTGTTTTAAATCTTTTCCCTGCATTTTTGGGAAGGGCATGGCCATTCTTTTTGTTCTTTCTTCTGTGTCTCATTCTTAACACTTAACACTTTCTTAAGTGTTTCTTGTAGAGCTGGTCTGGAGGTGGCATAGACTCTTAGGGATTGAATGGGAAGGATTTTAATTTTCTATCACTGATAAAGCTTAGCTTAGCTGGGTAGAAAATTCTTGTTTGAAATTGTTTATCTTTGAGAACTTTGAAAATTGGACTCCAGTCCCTTCTAGCCTATAGTGTTTCTGTAGATAACTCTGTTGCTATTCGAATTGGTCTTCCCTGGTAAGTAGTCTGACCTTTCTCTCTTGCTGCCTTTAGAATATTTTCTTGTATTTCCACTTGGTGTAAGCAAATTTCTATGTGTCTAGGAATTGATCTTCTTATTTAATGTCTTGAAAGGGTTCTCTGACTCTCTTGTGTTTGAATCATCACATCTCTGATGAAATGAGGGAAGTTTTCTTGAATAATTTCATGGGATGTTTGTTCCAGGGTGGTCTCTTTCTCTTTATCTGCTTCAGGAATTCCAATTGATCTTAGGTTCAGTCTCTTGATATAATCACTTATCTCTTGGAGGTTTTGTTCTTTTTTTTAAGCTTCTTGTCTGTTTTTAACAGTTTGGGTTAGTTCCATATTTTGGTCCTCAAGTTCTGAGATTATTTCTTCTGCTTGGTTAATTCTGCTGTCCATGCTTATCAGTTTATCATTTATCTCATTCCTGTATTCTTTATTGCCTTTATCTCAGTTACCAACTCCTTCATTCTTTCCTCTTGTCTCTCCTCATTTCTATTTATTCTAGAGAGAATAAAGATATTAATAGAGATTGATATCTTGATATCTGGGTTTGCGGTTTTAGACCAGTTGTTCTGGGGGCTCTTCACTGTTTGAGTTTCAAAGTCTGTATTCTCATTTGCTGTCTTCACAGGGGTCTGTATGGGGCCTGTGTTCTCCCATTTGTTCTTCTTCATTTGTAAAGTTTCCCACCCCCCTTTTTCTCCCTCTTGTTTAATTCTGTTGTTCTGTGATGTGGGGACAGCTTTTACTTTTGTTTGCTCAATCCCCTATTCTTCCTTATGTAGAATCTCTGGTTTTGTTCAATTTTGAAGCTGGACCAGAGTTGGGGGGGCTGTGCTTTTTTGCTGTTTTGAGATTTGATGAAGGGGGATTTGTGGTTCAGAAGCTATCTGCAGATCCCAGTATCCACTGTCAAGTGTGTGGGCCCCCAGGAACTCACTTTCCACTGCCTTACAATCTTCCATGTGGTGGGGGGTATATGTTTGTCCCCTGAAAGCAAAGTGAGATAAGAAAAAGGAAAAGAATGGAAAAAAGAATGGTACAGCAGACTCTGTATAAATAGCCATCAGGTGCTCTTATTTGGGGTGATCTTTATTTATTTCCACAAATATTTTCATTTCCTTCTATTGTTCCTAGAGATATTTTTCTTCACCCCTCTGTACTCAGTATCCAGTACACTGCCGAAAACTCTAGATGCCTAACATACATTTGTTGAAATAATTAAATAATGAATAACTATGATGAGATTTTCAGACACTTCATGATCCTGTTTGCTCTCCTTTGAGTCATTGTTTGTCAGTTTCATCCTTAAAATTTAGCATTCATGCCTTTAACATAATACAACAAGTATGGCATTATTTTTAAAAGTTATAAAATGTAGCATCCATAACTTTAACATAATGCCACAAGTAAGGTCTAAATAGCTCAGAGTCTCTCACATCCTTTGTTTTAGGTGCCATACATTTTTGTTCAACCAGATAAAGTTCACATTTTTGTTCAACCAGATAAAGTTCACATTAGTTGAATTTGGGAGAGGAAAGTGCTTTATGTGCTTTCATATCATTTTATAATGAGTTTATTCTTGTCTAAAAACCTTATTTCCTTTTCATGCATGCTATGAGGAAGCCACCTATTAGCTATTTTGAGCTTGTTTAGTTTTTTTGGGGAGGGAGTGGAATCCAAAGGTAGGACTTATCCTTATTAAGTTTCATCCTTTCAATGTAGGTCATCATCACTAGTACTTTCAGCAATCATTCATTAAGCACTGTGTGAGGTACTGCAGAAAGAGACACAAGATCAATGGCCTGTGCATAGAGAGAACTACAAGGCAGATAGGCAGAATAAAAGACTGATGAAAGCATGCCGGCTCCTCAGAAAGGAGGGTGCTAAGTACAGACTTGGAGAAAGTGGGCTATCAAAGACATTTCCTGAATGAGGTAATAGTTGAGCTTATATTTGAGATACTGTTTCTGTTTAGATATATTCACTATATCTCCCAGCTTTGTGACAGCAGCAGACTTGATAAGCATTACCTGTTACATATATATAGTACATATATGAGTATATAATATGAAACACACATACACACACATAATTGTGTAATATATATAATGTGAGTTATTGCTAGACTGCTATAAAGGACAGACTGGAGGACAGACCCCTATGGCATTCCCCACCAACCCTTTCAGAATGACAGTAATCTGTGGATTATTTTTAAAATTTAAAATTTAAAAATTACTCATATAATCAGATACAAATCCATTTAACTTTTCAATATTTTCTTTCACACAAAAATTTCATGAAAACCCTATGAAATATGCCAGAGCTCAAACACAACTCCTTGATGTTTCCTTGATGCAGCAGCCTGTTATTCCTTTGAGCTGAGGCTGGTCTAGGAAGCAGTGGGCAGGAACATCCCCACTGAGTCCTGCAGCCACTGCTTCCTGTATAAACTGCCCACAGACCACCAATAATCTCTTTCAGAACCTCACTTAAGATTTAGTCAAACTCAGTTTTACAGCAAATTCAGCTTTTTGTCAAACTTAATATTCCCTTTTAAAGTTCGATTGTCTAATGTTCCAGTATATCTTCTGTTCTTCAGTTTTTTAGATAATTATTAGCAGTTCAACTATCATCACTCAGTATCATCAAGATTTGTTCCTAAAACTAGTGAACTTTAAAATAAAATAATGAAGGCTTGGCTTAGCCACCTTCACACAGTTGAGCACCGTCACTCTTTATTTATATTTTCATAACTTCCTTTAGTCAAATGCTAGCACTACACTCAGTATTTTCCCATATTTCCTCTCATGGATCCTTACAACATCCCCATGAGGTAGGTATTATTATCCCAACTTCAGAAAAGTTGATTGAGGAGCTAAAAAAATCCTCTTAGTCTTCCAGCTTTGGAGACTGGCTAGATTGTGTCTGATAAACTTGGGACATGCAAACACTAGTCCTTCCTAAAGGAAGGGTCCTGGGTCAGGTCATCCTCCTACATTAACCAGAAGGGAGGGGACACACAGACCTGCAGGGTGACATATCCATCTAGGGAGCCTAGAGTCAAAATATCAGGATATCAAGTCTGGAGATGAAGAGGGAATGAAATAGAAAACTGATTATATAAATGGTGGTAGTGGCAAGTGTATTGGGAGTGGGCAGGGGAATAGAGGAGAGTCACAACGGAGTAAAAAGAGCCAGGATAAAGGTACATGATAGGTATACATGGAAGTGGCCCAGAAAAATGTTGTGGCATTTTCACCCCAAAGTCCTTTAACATATGGGTTTATGTGCTAGTTCTTAAATAGTCAGAATTTCAGAGTGCTGTGTTAGCCATATGACTTGTTATCCAATCCAGGGCAATTCTGAAAGTGAAAAGAGAACTAATATAATTATGACAAGACTCTAGGTGTACACAGTGAGTGTTCTGGGCAAACTGAGATGCAGGCACAGCCCACTTTCACCAATCTGGAAAAAAGGGGTGGAGACAGGTTTAAAAAAAAAGAGGAAGCAAAGAGAGTGAATTCAGTATGGGACATATTTGGTGTCTGTGTAGAAATGCATATTTAAATGCATATTTAAAAGATAAATATACAAGATGGCGTTGGAGGTGGCTGGAGTGTGTGAGTCTCTGCATAAATGAGTGGGTGCAGAGGCAAGTATTCATCCTAGGGTGTCAGCAAGTGGGTGTGTGAATGTCTGATTGAGTGGAGACATGGGAAGGAGAGGCCTGAGCTCTCCTGCTTAGGTGGCTGCCCTACACAGCTGCTCAGACCCCAGCATGCTCTACGGCCCAGAGGCAGACACCATCTCTGCAGTCTACCAGGGGAAGAAAAGGGGGTAGTAAAATGGCGAGGATCACCCACTACCAGTTCCTCCTGCTGCTGCAGCCTTTGGTGACAGATTGGATACTGGCAAAGGGAACTGCAAGAAAATATACGAAAGAAACCTGTCCAGAGTTCCAGTCGAGGAGATCCAGATGCCCCATCCCCCAACTGAAGCATTTGGGGTCTGCTACTGCAACCAAACCCAGCCCCAGCTCACAGTTGATGAATGGCGGGAGAGCATTCACAGGCATAGGCAGATCAGTGGTAGACAGTTCACAGCCTCCCCTCAACTGCATGGGGTGAACAGGGGAACAGATTTGAAACATTTGTTGTCTGAAACTGCAACCAAAGAACCCAGCCCCAGCTCACGGCAGTGAATTTGAAAGTAAACCTGGGCTTAGTCTGTAATCCCAGCACTTTGGGAGGCCGAGGCAAGTGGATTGACTGAGCCCACAGGTTCGAGACCAGCTCGGGCAACTTAACAAGACCTCATCTCTACAATAAATAAAAAACGAGCTGGGCATGGTAGCATGTGCCTGTAGTTCCAGCTACTTGGAAGGCTGAGGGGAAGAACTGTCTGAGCCCAGCACAACACTGGGGTGGCTGCCATCATGCCACAGCATTCCAACCTGGGCAATGGAGTGAGACGTCAATTCAAAAAATAAATAAATAAAGTGAACCTGCACACTTTTTCCAGTGATTTGTGAGACTTGTGATTCAGGTGTACAACGTCCTGAACTAAACATAGGTGAATCAGCTGGGCGTACTTTGCAACCTCCCCTCAATTGCATGAGGTGAGTAGGGGGACAGATTTAGAAGTCAGAAATCCCTCCCTTCTGAAACGCTTCCCCTCTGCTACCAGCTAAGAGAAGCAGTGCTTGGGTCATGTCTACAAGAAACCTGAAGTCTTGGAAACTGCCACAAGAAAGTACTCCAGGATTACAATTAAAAAAAAAAAATTTTTGTATGTGTTCATGATTCTACCTGATTTTTAAAAAAATATAGCTTGTTGGAAGTGGGCAATTCATTCTGTTTTACCTCTTCTCCATCTTCTTTCTTTCCAAGGGGGTATATATGAGTGTGAAAATTTCCTCATATGATTGGTTTTTGTTTCTTTGGGGTTTTTTGTTTTCTTTTGTTTTGTTTTGGGGTTTTTTTTTTGTTTGTTTTTGTTGTTCTTGTTTCATTTTTGTTTTGACTTGCTTTTTTCCTTCCTCTTTCTTTTTTCTCTCTTTTTGCTTGTCTACATGTTTGTTGGTTTGTATATTTTTCCTTCTCTCCTTTGTTCTCTCCATGGTCATCTCCTCTCCATTCTCTCTTTCTTAACTCCTTTCCTTTCCCTCATGTTATTTTGTACCCAAGGGAGATATATACTTTCTCATTGCATGGACATACTGTAAGGTTGTGGGAAGTGGAGTCCTGGCGACCCACACATCAATCAGCATACACTGTGATCTATAGGCAACTTTTGAATCTTAGCATCAAACCTCAAATCTGCAAGGGAGTAACATAGCTCCCATCTCCAAACCAGCTCCAAAAATGAACTAGTCTGGAGATTTTACTTAAAGAAGAATGGGGAGTTGAGCAAAAAGAAGTGAAAACTACTCCATTTCTCACTGAGCAACAGAAGTAAAGAGAAAAAAAAAACCCATCACAAATGAAGAAAAAAAAAAAAAAAAACCAAGGAAGAAACACAGGCACCACACAAAGTCCAAAGAAATTAGTCCATGAGTATACAGAATCTGGAATTCAAACAATGAAGAGCACCTATATCAACTGATCTTGACCAAAAATGCAGAGATCAAGGAATGGATGGAAAAGATGAATAAGAATCAAGAAAAGCAAGATGAAAACATGAAAGAATTAATGACTGAGATGCAAGCTATAAAGAATACAGTAAGTGAAATAAATAATAAGCTGACAAATATGGAAAAGAGAATTAACCAGGCAGAAGAAAGAATCTCAGAACTTGAAGACTGAAATCTGAGATTAACCCAATCTGTTAAAAACATAGAAAGGAAGGTTATAAAGATGGAACACAGTCTTCAGAAGATATGCAACTATATTAAGAGATTGAACCTAAGACTAATAGGTATCACTGGAGCAGATAAGAAGAATGAGAGCAGCCTGGAACAAACATTCCACAGGGTCACCCAAGAAAACTTCCCGTATCTCAACAGAGATGCGACAATCCTAACACAAGAGAAACAGAGAACCCCTGAATGACATCAAATGAGAAGAGCAACTCCAAGACACATAGTAATTCACTTATACAAAGTAGGTATAATAGAAAAATATCCTAAAAGCAGCAAGAAAGACCAGACTACCTACTGGGAAAGACTAATTAGAATAGCAACAGACTTATCTACAGAAATACTACAGGCTAGAAGAGAATGGAGTCCAATCTTCCAAATACTCAAAGATAAACAATTCCAACCAAGAATTTCCTACCAAGCTAAGTTAAGCTTCATTACTGATAGAGAATTAAAATCCTTCCCAGACATTCAATCCCTAAGTCTATGCTGCCTCCAGACCAGCTCTACAAGAGATGCTTAAGTAGGTATTGAGAACAGAAGAAAAAAAAAAGAACTACACTCCTCCCAGAAGACAGGAAAAAAAAGAACCACTAAAACATGCATCGTGACTACAAGATTGAAAACATACACATATATCAACCCCCAAATCAAAAGAAAACCAACAAACAAATAAGCAAACAAACAACAAACTCTGTAAAAGGCTAATGACAGGTATAAACTCTCACATCTCAATAATCAGATGGAACATGAATGGACTAAACACACCACTAAAAATACATAAAATGGAAAACTGGATAAAAAAGATGATGCAACAATATTCTGTCATCAGGAGACACATCTCAACAGAATGGACACTCACACACTCAAAGTTAGAGGATGAAAAACAAATTTTCAGGTGTACAGAACACAAAAGAAAGTGGGAGTCAAATCATAATATCTGACAAAATAGCCTTTAAGCTATCAAAATTTAAAAAGATACAGAAGGACACTATATAATGATAAAAGGTTCAATTCATTAATAAGAAATATCCATCTTAAACATATATGCACCTCAGATAGGAACACCAGCTTTAATAAAGCAGCTACTAAGTAAACTAAAAAAAAAAATTGACTCTCATACTATTATAACTGGGGACTTTAATATCCCAGCATCAACCCAAGATAGATCATCGAGGCAAAAAAATCAACAAGGAGATCTGAAACCTCAACTTGATGCTTGACCAAATGAACTTAACAGATACCTACAGAACACTCCACTCACAATCATGGAATATACAATCTACTCATTACCATATGGAACATACTCTAAGGTCAACCACAACCTCGACCATAAATCAAGGATAAACAAATTTCATAAGACTGAAATCCTGCCATGCACTTTCTCAGACTACAGTGGAATAAAAATAAATATCAACACCAATGAGGTTCTGCCAAAACTCACAAAGACACAGAAATTAAGCAGCATGATGCTGAACAACTCGTGGGTCAACATGGAAATCAAAGCAGAAATTAAAAGATTCTTGGAAACAAATGAAAACAAAAAAACTTACCAAAACTTCTAGGATGCCATGAAAGCAGTACTAAAAGGGGAATTCATATCTCTGCAAACACACATGAAGAAAATGGAAATATCCTAACAACCTGACAAGTCACCTAAGGGAACTGGAAAAACAAAACCACCAAAATCCTAACTTTAGAAGAAGAATCCGGATCACCAAAATAAACGCCAAAATATAGGACATAGAAGACAAAATATAATAGGAAAAAAATCAACAAAACAAAAAGCTGGTTATTTGAGAAGATAAACAAGATTGATGGACCCCTAGCCAGATTGACCAAGAAAAAGAGAAAAAATCCAAATAAATACAATCAGAAATGCAAAAGATAAAGTCACAACTGACCCTGAAGAAACACAAAAGACTGTCAGAAATTACTATGTACACTTGTATGGAAACAAACTTGAAAACCTAAGTGAACTGGAGGACTTTCTGATATCATACAACCCTCCAAGTTTGAAACAAGAAGAAATTGAGACCCTAAATAGATCAATAACAACCCAGGAAAACTACCTACAAAAAAAAAAAAAAAAAAAAAAAAAGCTCTGACCAGATGCCTTTCCAGCAGAATTCTATGAAAACACACATGGAGGAGCTGATACCAATCCTAAGAAAGTGTTTCAGACAATAAGAGGAAACTCTCCTCAAATCATTTTATGAAGCTTAAATCACACTGATATCCAAATTGGGTAAAGAGAACTAAAAAAGAGAACTATAGGCCAATATCCTTGATGAACATAGATGCAAAAATTCTCACAAGATTCTAGCAAACCGGATCCAAAAACACATCTCAAAAATCATCCATCATGACCAAGTAGACTTCATCACCAGGATGCAGGCCTGGTTCATCATCCATAACACCATAAATGCAATTAACTACATCAACAGATGTAAAAACATGAACCACATGATTATATCATTAGATACAGAAAAAGCTTTTGATGAAGTCCAGCATCCCTTCTTGATAAAAAAACCTTGAACACCTAGGCATAGATGGAACATACTTCAAAATATTAAGAGCCATCGACAGTAAGCCTACAGTCACCATACTGCTAAACAGACGGAAATAAGAAGTGTTTCCCCTGAAATTCAGAACAAGATAAGGCTACCCACTCTCAGCCCTCTTGTTCAATACAGTGTTGGAAATCCTAGCTAGAGCAATCACATATGAGAAATAAATCAAGGGTCCAGGCAACCCACTTTTTGGTTCCTCTCACTGCCATTCCTCTCACTGCAGAGAGCTTTCCTATCTTCTAATAAACTCTGACTTGCTCAAAAAAAAAAAAAAAAGAAAAGAAAAAAAAGAAAAAAAAAAGATATCAAGGGTATCCAAATAGGAAAAGAGGGAGTTAAGTTATCCTTTGTGAACTAAATGATCCTATACCTTGAAAACCCAAAAGAATCTGTCAAAAACCTCCTTGCACTGATAAAGTACTTTGAGTATAAAATAAAGTCTCAGGGTATAAAATAAATATGCAGGCTGGGCACGGCAACTCACACCTACAATCCCAGCATTTTGGGAGGCTGGGATGAGAGGACTGCCTGAGCCCACAGGTTCAGGACCAGCCTGGACAATTTGGCGAGATCTCAAATCTACAATAAATCAAAAAATTAGCTGGGCATGGTGCATGTCTGTAGTCCAACTACTTGGAAGGCTGACGTAGGATTGCCTGAGCCCAGCAGGTTGAGGCTGCAGTGGCCATGAGTGTGCCACTGTATTCCTGCCTGGGGCACAGAGTGAGACTCAAACTAAAAAAAAAAAAAAAAATGTGAAAAAGATAGTTGCATTCCTATACACCAAAAATAAACAGACAGAAACCAAAATAAAAAGCACAATCCCATTCACAATAGCCACATACACACATACACACACAAAACCATGGCATCTTCCTAACCAGAGACATGAAAGACCTTTACAACAAAAACTACAAAGCACTGCTCAAAGAAATCAAAGATGAAACAAACAAGTGGAAAATATTCCATGCTCATAATTGGAAGAATTAACATTGTTAAGATGTACATCCTACCCAAGACAATTTATAGATTTAACACAATACCCATTAAACTGCCAGCAGCATTCTTCTCAGACCTGGAAACAACAATACAGGAATTTATATGGCAACATAAACGACCACAAATAGCCAAAACAATCCTCAGAAAAAAAATAAATAAATAAAACCAACCAAAGTGGGAGGTATCACATTCCCAGACTTTAAACTTTATTATAAAGCTACAATAATCAAAACAGCCTGGTATTGGTACAAGAACAGGGATATAGACCAATGGAACAGGATAGAAATCCCAGAAGCAAAACCTCAGTTTTTTAACCAACTCATTTTTGACAAAGCCTCCACCACCAACCACTGGGGACAGGAGAACCTATTCAGTAAATGGTGCTGGGAAAACTGGCTGACCACATGCAGAAGATTAAAACAGGATCCCTTTCTATCCTTATACACAAAAGTCAACTCTAAATTGATCAAAGACTTAAACATAAAACCTCACACTATAAGAACCTTAGAAAATGCAGGAGATACACTTATGGAAATTGGAACTGGCAACCAATTCCTGATCAAAACCACAAGCATCCATGCCATGAAAGATAAGATAGACAAATGGGACCTCATCAAACTGACAAGCTTCTGCAAAGTCAAAGAAACCATCAAGAGAGGAGGGAGACAACCCACAGACTGGGAAAAAAATATTTGCCAACTGTATATCTGACAAAGGCCTAACATCTAGAATTTACAAGGAACTCAAACATGCTGAAAAGAAAAAAACAAACAGCCCCATTACAAAGTGGGAAAAAGATATGAACAGACATTTCTCAAAAGAAGACATACGAGAACCAACAGATACATGAAAAAATGTTCAGCTTCACTAGTCATCAAAAAAATACAAATTAAAACTACACCATGATACCACCTAACTCCAGTCAGGATGGCCATCATCAATAACTCAAAAAACAACATGTGCTGGAGAGGATGTGGGGAAAAGGTAACACTTTTACACTTTTGTTGGGAGTGTAAACTAATACAACCTCTGTGTAAAACAGTTTGTTGATACCTAAAAGATCTAAAAATCAACCATCCATATGACCCCACAATCATCCATCTGGGAGTATACCCGGAGGAATTCAAATCACTCTATGAAAAAGATACCTGCACACCTATGTTTATTGCAGCATCATTCATAATAGCAAAAACATGGAACCAACTGTGCTGCCCATCAAAAGAGGACTGGATTAAAAATATGTGGTTCATATACATGACGGACTACACAGCCACAAAGAAGGATAAAATTATGAACTTCACAACCTGAATGGACTTAGAGTCTATGATACTGAGTGATCTGTCAGAGAAACAAAGAACTGAGTAGCACATGTTCTCACTCATAAGCGGACCTTGAACAATTATCATAATACTATAAGAATAGGATTGGCAGTAATGGGAATCTGCCTGGGAAAGGGGGGGCACATCTCATATATAAGGGTACTTGCATAATGAACATTTGTATACCTAACCCTGAATTATACCCCACATCTTTAAAATAAAAAATAAAGAAGGAAAAAAAAAAAAAAGAAAACCCAATAGAATCTGTCAAAAATCTTCTTGCACTGATAAAGGACTGGGAATAAAAGTCTCAGGGTATAAAATAAATGTGCAAAAGACAGTCGCATTTCTATACACCAACAATAAACAGAAACCCAAATAAAAACACAATCCCATTCACAACAGCCACAAAAAAATGAAATACCATGACATCTTCCTAACCAGAGATGTGAAAGACCTTTACAATGAAAACTATAAAACGCTTCTCAAAGAAATCCATGAAGACACAAACAAATGGAAAAATATTCCATGCTCATGGATCGAAAGAATTAACATTGTTAGGATGTCTATCCTACCAAACACAATCTGCAGATTTAATGCAATACCCATTAAATTACCAACATCATTCTTCTCAGACCTAGAAATGACAATACAGAAATTCATATGGAAATATAAACGACCACGAATAGCCAAAACAATCCTTATCAAAAGAAACAAAGCTGGAAATATCACACTTCCAGACGTCAAACTCTACTATAAAGCTGCAATAATCAAAACAGCCTGGTATTGGTACAAGAACATGCATATAGACCAATGGAATATGATAGAGATTCTGGAAGCAAAACCTCAATTTCTCAACCAACTCATCTTCAACAAAGCCTCCACCAACAACCAATGGGGAAAGGAGAACCTTTTCAGTAAATGATACTGGGAAAACTGGCTGACCACAAGCAGAAGAATGAAATGGGACCCCTACCTATCACCATACACAAAAATCAGTTCTAAATGGATCAAAGACCTAAACGTAAAATCTCAAACTATAGGAATCCTGGAAGAAAATATAGGAAACACCCTTACGGAAATTGGAATAGGCAAGCAATTCTTGATCAACTCTCCAAAAGTGAATGTCATAAAAGACAAGATAGACAATTGGGACCTCATCAAACTGAAAAACTTCTGGAAAGCAAAAGAAACTATCAAGAGAGTGGGGAGACTGCCCACAGAATGGGAAAAAATATTTGCCAACTGTAAATCTGACAAAGGCCTAACATCCAGGGTCTATAAGGAACTTAAATGTGCTGAAAAGAAAAAAATGAACAGTCCCATACACAGTGGGCAAAAGATATGAATAGACGCTTCTCAAAAGAAGACGTATGAGCAGCAACAGACACATGAAAAAATGCTCAGCCTCACTAATCATCAAAGAAATGCAAATTAAAACCACACTGAGATACTACTTAACCCCAGACAGGATGGCCATCATCAATAACTCAAAAAAACAACAGATGCTAGAGAGGATGTGGGGAAAAGGGAATACTTCTACACTGTTGGTGGGAATGTAAACTAGTACAATCTCTGTGGAAAACAGTGTAGATCTATGAATCAACCTTTCACACGACCCAGCAATCGCCTTTCTGGGAATATACCTGCAGGAACTCAAATCACTCTATGAAAAAGATACCTGCACATGCATGTTTATTGCACCATTATTCACAATAGCGAAAACAAGGAACCAACTGTGCTGCCCATTGAAAGTGGGCTGGATAAAGAAAATGTGGTACATTTACACAATGGGATATTATGCAGCCATAAAGAAAAACAAAATTATGAACTTTGCAGTAACTTGGATGGAATTAGAGTCTATAATACTCAGCGAGTTATCATAGAAACAAAAATCTCAGTACTACATGTTCTCATTCATAAGTGGGCCCTGAACATTATTATAATACTTTAAGAAAGGGATTGGCAGTAGTGGGACACTGCCAGGGGAGGGGGGATACTTAACACTAATAAGGATACCCACACTTTACCTGTACAATGACCACTTCTGTATCTAATCCTGAATTATACCCCACATCTTTAAAAAATAAAAAAAGATAAATATGGAAGTCATCGTGGAGAAAATGAAGGGAGAAGGCAGGGAGAGAAGCGCCTAAAAAAGGCGGGGAGATGACTTCATGAGACATGGAATAGCTTAAAAAAATGAGTGTCCAGGAGGCTGAGAGCAATCAAATCCAGTCTTAACTTTTTCAAAATCTTTACAAAACTCATTAAAAAATGTATTACATACTTATTTGCGTCAATTAATAGGCTATACTAAATGTAATTTAGCTTTTCCGTGGTGGCTCACAGACCCCATTCTGCACATAAGATTTTTTATCACACCAGACATAAACAAGATCAAACGGGACAGCCCCTAGAACGCCTGGAGCCCCCTTCGCAGGCACATCTGTTACATCAACCTGCTCAATAGTAGACTGTCTCTTCTCAAACACTAAAGTGAAAGATTTATTACTTTACGGCTTTTAGGTCATAGATTCATGGAAACTCGTGTTCAAAATGAATCAGATAAAAATAGCTTTTCCTCAAGCACTTTTCTTGTCATCCAAAAATTGTTATTTACTGACATCATTAGTGTTTATTGACTTAACAGCATTAAAATGCCTATTTTTATTGTACAACTGAGATGGTGGCTCATATTCAGTCCATTCTTTTCTCTCATTGCAATAAGCTTAATGCTGGAATGTGTATGAGGTGTAAACCTTACTATTCCAAAAAAGGGTGCTTAAATGTGTGTAAAAAGGCCTTGTTCTAAAGACCTCATCACAATCATAAAAGGAAGACATTTATAGAAATGAAACGCAATGCCCTAGCCTCCAAGTCCCTATCAATGTTTTATCAGAATTCTAGGCATATACAAATTTTAAACCACATTTTTTTCTTATGTTCTCAGAAGATCTGTTAAAAAATATCTCCATTACAGATAAACTTTTCTTGTCATAACTTTTTTTTTTTTTTCTGAGTTGGAGTCTCACTCTGTCGCACAGACGAGTGCAGTGGCTGCTTCCGGCCACCGCAGCCTTGCCTGCTGGGCTCCTGCTATCCTTCCACCTCAGCCTTCCGAGTAGCCGGAATTACAGGCATGTGCTACCACGCCCGGCTGATTTTTTGATTTATTGTAGAGATGAGGTCTCGCTGCCCAGGCGGGTCCCGAACCCGCGGGCTCGGGCAATCCACTCACCTCAGCCTCCCAAAGGCGCGGGATTACAGGCTGAGCCACTGAGCCCGGCTGTCATAACTTTTCACATTCTGAATAACCTCTTGGTCCACAGGTTGAAGGAGGCAGTGATGGTGAAATATTAACAGGCATTTATCTCTTTCTTCAGAGTAATATTTACAATTATCTAGAAATACAAACAACTTCACTCGCCTCATAAACTTGTATATTTGAATTTTTATTGAATTTTAATACATAGAAACATATACTGCAACTAATAATAAACACATGTTTATCTACACATGCATTACTTGTGTTCTGAAAGAGTCTGTAGGTCAGTTAAAATTCCCTCTGGCCATGTCTATTTAATGAGAGACCACAGTGTTAGTACATGTGAAGATAGTCATTTTACCCTTTTTCTATTTAAACCTGGAGTTGGATGTTTCACTGGCTCAGAAGAATTAGACACTCACTGATAAAAATCTGTTTTTCTAATACTAGACAACGTTTTAAGAAATATTCTGCTTCCTGAATGCCAGAAATTTCTAAAGAACCTTCTCAAGCTAGCTTGTTCTGGTAACTTTTAAATTTGTATCTGCAGCCTATGCTTCTGAGTTCCAGATTTCTATGTCTGGCCACCATTCAACACTCAACACTGACATGTCCATAGGGTGGTTAAAGGCATCTCAAACTTCAAAACAGTCATGCTCAAAACAGAACACCTGACTCCCTGTACCACAAGCCTTATTCCTGTCCCAGCCCAATCCATTTCTTTAATTGACACCACTGGTACCAATTGTTTGAGATAAATACCCTTCATGGTCCTAGATTTGTGTTTCCCTCAAACCCCACAACCGTAAGTCCTACTGGCTCTGCTTCCAATGTATATCCTAAATTCTGACCACTCTTCACTATATCCAGTGATAAAACCCTGGTCTGAAAGAGTCTCTAGTCTGAGTCATCTTTCTCACTTGTTTGCTAGTTGCCCACCCAACATCCATCCTTCCTTTCTTCCATACTAACAGAACTCTGATGCTATTCATAGTGGAAATGTGTCCTGCTATAGAAAAACTACACTTCCCAGTCTTCCTTGCTGCTGGGCATGGACACAACAAAATCTGTCCAGTGAAATGGAAGTGGAAGATGTCTATAATGCTATGAAAACAAGGACTGTGGCAGAACTGTTGGTATCATACACATTCCTGATGCTAACCACTTCAAGGCACATGCTTGATCTCCTGTGGCCAGAACCTGCATTTGTCTGCCTGAGTGCCTTCCCTTGTTTCTAGAGACCTTGTTGCTACCTGTGTGACAGGTCAGAAGTGATAGGGCACTGAAGACCTCCCTGGAGCAACTTCAACCAATGACTGTCAGTTATTGGTGTATAATTACATTTTCCTTGGTTGGGAGAATTTGGAGGGGTGTGGTTTATATTGGGCTCCAGGGCTACCCCATCAGGATTTAGCTCCAGTCACCCACAGTGGTAACATATTTGATTATCCATCCTTCCTTGTTCCACTTCCCCATTCCCATATGTGGTAGGCTGAAAAATGGCCCCAAAGATAATAAAGCCTCAATCCTGTAACCTGTAAATGCCACTTAATTTGGAAATAAGGCCTTTACATACATTAAATAAGGCCTTTGCATACATCTTGAGATGGGGAGATTATCCTAGAATATCTAGGTAGGCTTTAAGAGAGAGGCAGAGGTAGATGTGACACAAAGGAGAATGGGATGTGAAGATGTAGCAGAGAGATATTTGGAGATGCTGGCCTTGAAGATTAGAGACCACAAGCCAAAGAGTGCAGGCAGTCACCAGAAGCTGTAAGAGGCAAGGAAGAGATTCTCCCCAGAGACTCTGCAGGGAGTGCAGCCCTGCCGGCACCTTAATTTTGGCCTGGTGATACTGATTTTGGGCTTCAGGCCTCCTGGACTGTGAATGAATAAATGTGGTGGCTTCTTATGGTAGCCATAGAAAACTAATTCACCATAATAATCTTTGTATCTCCGATATACTACTTGTATTGAAGAGCTGGCTTCTGTAGGAACCCACAACAAAAATGCCACATACACTCTTGTTTTTACCCATTGCCCTTCCTTTGCTCCTTTCCCAGAAGGCAGATGTGGTGCTGGAAATGATTCACCCATCTTGAAACCACAAGGTTATCACAAACAATAAAGCCACACACTGATGATGATGAAGCAGACTTGCATTCACAGATAATTATCAGACATCTTCACTTGGACATATAACAGGCATCTCAAACACAGCTTGCATTTTCTCCAGCATTCCTTATTTTAATAAATAACAATTCTATCCTTCCAGGTGGTAGGCCTGAGTGCCTTCCCTTGCTTTGGACCACCTTTTGCTCGTCATCTTCTTACACACCCCACACCCAGTCCATAATCTATAAAATTATCAGCTCTTTAGTCAAAACAGATTCATGTGTCATCATGTCTGCTTCTACCAACATGATCTAAACTACTGGATTCCATCATCTCCCACAGCTTAGTGTGTCTGTCTCCTTGTCTTCCCATGATCTATTCTTCCCATAGCAACTACAGCGAGTCTTTTAAAACATCAAGTCAGAAAAATGTCACTCCTGTGCTCAAAGTCCTCCAGTAAATTCCCATTGCACAGAGTAAAATCTAAAAATCTTGACCAAGATCTACAAGGCCACAGAGGATTGAACCCTATCTGCCT
Organism: Carlito syrichta; assembly: GCF_000164805.1. Taxonomy (NCBI): domain Eukaryota; kingdom Metazoa; phylum Chordata; class Mammalia; order Primates; family Tarsiidae; genus Carlito; species Carlito syrichta. The sequence goes on along the minus strand of NW_007068602.1, from coordinate 195,258 downwards.
CTGCAAGGTCAGCTCCTCCCACTTTCCCCTTGATTCCTCCTCTCTAATCACACTGGCCTCTTTTCTATTCCTTGAAAACACCAAGTAAGTTCCTGCCTCAGAAGCTTTGTTTCTGTGATTCCTCTGCCTGGAATACCATTCCCCACAATATCCATATGTCTAGATCTCTCTGTTTCTTTAGGTCTTTCTTCAAATGTTACTTAATCAGATTTACTCTGTAATTCTGTATTCTCATAATATGCTTATTTGTTTTTCACAGCAGTTATTACCACCACTCTCTGACATAATATGTATTTACTTATCTGCCATAACCTGTCTCCCCACTAGATCATAAGCTGCAATGAGGGCCCTGATACCATTGCAGAACCACAGAATCAGCCCTAATCTGCCTACTTCCAGAAAAAGAAAAACCCTACCTCATTTGGGTATTATGAGACTCTGGGTTTTATTTACATTTTGTGCTTTAGCAGACCTCTTCTGACAATGCCCCTACAGGTGAACAGTGTCGCCTTATTACTGCCAGAGTGTGAAAGTTCAGGCTCTTGACTCAGCCTGTTTCCACTTGGAGGGGGAGGCTCATTACTGGATGGGGTATAAGTTCAGGCCCCAACAGTCCTTTGCTGATACTACCCTGGCTTGGTGGGGCAGGGCTGCTTCATTGCTCCTTCCCACATGGCCTCCGCTGACACCCGTGAGGTAGGTGCCCTCATTACCATTGCTACTCAAAGTATTTTTCTTGATTTTGCTATGGTAAGAATTTGGGGTTGTCAGTGATTTCAGGCAGGATTTGGGTATTCCTGGGTCCCTAGGTCATTGCACCAACGATGACTCATATATGCCCTCAGTTTCTAATATAAATGGATACAGATTCTATGGGTAATCTGACCAGCTGTCCCTCATCAGCCAGCTGTCCCTCATCAGTCAGCTGTCTTGTTGATTGATCTATTTAAAACTATTTGTGAACAATTTTAAGTAGTACATAACTTGCAAATTATAATACTAGTATAAAGTATTTGCATTTTCCCCTTTCTCTTTTTTAGAGAGAATTGAGAAGTCATTTCATGACGTGGATTCTATAGAGCACCCAGCTCTGTGATGCCCATCTCGTACATGCTGGCATTGCACAGATTGCGTTTACAGTTACTCCACTGCACTGTGGCTTGGTCAGTGGATTTCCCCATAAACAGCTATGCCATATATGTTTGTGCTTTAGCATGGTAATATGTAAAATGTATTTCCCTCATTCTTTAACACTTTTTACTACAAGAACCAGCAACTTAATAATTACTTTTACAGGAAAGAGGAAATAATAGCCAAATGAACCTTCTGATTTCAAGACACAACCAAATTTAAATAATTTAAAATGTGAAAAAAGTGCGTCTTAGTGTGTTACCCTCAGATTCCATGAAAGCAGACTCTGGTTTGCCTTGTTCTGGCCCCAAAGCCATTCCTACATAACCATGCCTCATTCATTCCCCAATTAAAAAGGCAAGCTCTTGATAACCCAAATGTATCTACGAAAATGATCCTGGATTAATTCATTTTTTTCACTTCCTGCTTTCATACAAGTTCACTTCTACCTGATTCTTGACTCCACTCTTCTCTAGTCCTTTGAAATTGGTATTTATATTTGATCTCCCTGTTGTTTGACACTCTATTCCTTTTTATAGACTGCCATTCTTTCAGTTCACTCTTTCATTCAAAGAATGTTATGTGCATACCTACCCTATACCAGGCACTGTGCTAGTTCCTGGGGTGCGATGGAGAGAAGACAACTATTGCTGAGCAGTGCTGGCCTATGATGTTACAGGATTAACTTCTTATTATTCCTATCAACATTGATACTTGTACCACTACTTTTCTTGCCTGCTTTTCTATTTTTGTCTCTATTTCTACTTTCCTTTCTGCTTCTTGAATTTAGTTCAAGGAGGCTATAGCTCTTACACTAACTGCTGTCCAGTGAGATTGTTTTTTTCTTCTGGGGAGAGAGCCAATGGACTCACCACATGTCTGCAATATTTATGCTTTTAGCACTTACTTGTTTCACCAATGCCCTAATTAGAGCACAGATGTGCCAGGTGGTTCCCAGGTGCCAGATGACTAAGCACCACAGAACACTGGGTCAGGGTAGGTGGACCTGGCACTTGATGTGGAACTCGACGTCCATGTCTCAGTTCACACCTACCAGACTTTTTTTAAAATGTAATTTGTCACTAACCTTTTATAAACTGTCCTATAAAATGTGAATGTAAATTTATCTTATAAAGTGATACTTTTTAATCTTTCCCTAAACTTAGTAGCAGATTAGTCTCTCAAATAAATCTTTCTTTAATTCTTTTATTTCTGTTCTCCCTCTCTTTCTCCTTCCTAATATCTTTTCTTCCTTTCAAAGTCACCAGTAAATTCCTATTATCACTTAGCACTGCCAACATTTCAGAATCTACCTTTTAAGTCTAACATACCAGGTTTTTACCCCAGGTCTATTTCACTTTGTTTTTTCTTCAGAGGAACAAGACACTAGAAGAAGTTATCCAATTTGACTACTCTGGAGAAGAGTGTGTGTGTATGTGGGGGGAGGGGGAGGTAATGTATGATGGGGCGGGGGCGGGGGAGAACAAGGGGATTTAGTTTGGGCTATCCAGAAGGTAAGAGAATTAATCAAATTAAAAAGGATTTTCAATGTGCAAAAAGAATACATTGGTACAACTTATTAAAGTACTAACACATTGACCTATATCAGAACATTAGAATTTTTTAAAAACTGCAATTAGAACTGTATTTAATTCCTCAAGAAGCTAGTAAGTAAAGTTGTGATTCTGAATTAATGTATCTCAGAGGGAAAGGATACTTCAAAGGTTATGAAAGATGCACACAAGGAATACAATTTTAAAAACTTTTCTGCATGTTAGGCATTATGCTTTAACAGTTATCTGCCTTGGTTCTTTGAAAAAATGACTTTCATGGCAGATAAGAATTGGTAAATCACATAGCCTAGATTTTTAGGAAGCATTCCTAAATGAATTCTATGAATTAGATCAATGGCTAAGGTGTAAGTCACACAATAACAGGTACAGTAAAAAGTTCATTAGAGAGATATGAAACTTTTGATTGAAGATAGAAAAACACACACATTTTGTTTCTTTCTCAAATCCTACTAATAGAAAGCAAAGGGATATTTTTAACCTAGAAGGTTAAACTTACAAGAACAAAAGTAAAGGGAGAAGGCAGTGGAGAAATCAACCCAATTGGATAATCTGGAAGTAAAGGGTAGAGGCACATTCTCTGGAGGAAATAAAATGGAGAGGCTCTGGACTGAAAACATCAGGTGTAGCAGAGGATAGGACCACCGTGGGGGTTATGTTAAGGTCAACAATGCAAATCTAAGTCCACAACTCCCTCCTCCTTCTCAGCTTCCGGAATGCGATACCCAATTTATACCCTCCAGGCAGGAAATTAAAAGGAAACTGGACAAGCCTGGATTCTGACAAACCTTAGGCAAGAGACTGAAAGAGTGATAAAGGGTCTTGCAGGGAAACTGCCTAGCCTGATAACCATACAGTGAAGACCACTGTCAATAAACCCTGCCCATGCGTACATGAGCTTCCGACCAGTTTTCTATGCCACCAATCTTTTTTTTTTTTTGAGTTGGAGTCTCACTCTGTCGCCCAGACTGGAGTGCAGTGGCCGCTCCCGGCCACCGCAGCCTCGACCTGCTGGGCTCCGGTGATCCTTCCACCTCAGCCTTCCAAGTAGCCGGAATTACAGGCATGCGCTACCACGCCCAGCTGATTTTTTGATTTATTGTAGAGATGAGGTCTTGCTGCCCAGGCGGGTCTCGAACCCGCGGGCTCAGGCAATTCACTCACCTCAGCCTCCCAAAGGCGTGGGATTACAGGCTGAGCCAATGAGCCCGGCTCTATGCCATCAATCTTAAATAGGAGCAAGCAGTCAGGGATCCCAGACATTTGAGAAAAGCAGCCCACATGACAGAGAAGGTGGGTCAAATACAAACAGAAAGACATTTTTGAAGAAAATTGTACAGAAAGAAGAAGGCTTTTTATAATTAAGATTTCAGAGTTATTAACTCCAGGAGAAATAAAGTGTTGACCCAGGAAGGAAAATGAATCACAGTATGCCATATGGCTCAGAGGTCAGTGGTGCTTATAAAGGCTTTTAAAACTTTTGATCCAACCAAAACTACAGTGTATTGGAAGGATAGAGGAGTGGGAAGTGTGACTGTGTGTTTTTGTGTATGGTGGAAAGTGTGAAAATACCCATTTGTGGAAGTCAATAGATACAGCTAAACTGAAAAATCAAGACGTAGCAACAGAAGCATGTTATTTTGGAATATAGAGGTAAATATTTAAAAAATCAGCTAAAAAAAACCCCCTGGAAAGTGGTTGCTTCTGGGAATAGCAAACCATGGAGGGAACAGGAAGTTGCTGCTTCTTGGTAGCAGTCATGAAGAAGCAAATGACTTTTTAAACTACATTCATGTGTAACTAAGAAAGACCTGTATAAATGTTTTTTTCAGTTAGAAAGGATAGTTGAAAGAAGTAATCCATCACATGTGCATTCAATTATGCAAGAAAAATGGCATTTTAAAAAACGGCATTCCAGGATTCACACATTTTGAGACCGTGTTGCATTGACTTTAGCATTGCTTAATGCACTCATGAAACTCCTATTTAGAAATAACCATCAGAGATAAGTTTATAAAACATAAGCTTTAATAATTTTAAATATATTAGACTGCATAACACATTGGCTGGTGGACATGCTTATCCCTTAGGGAGTTAAAGCTGCATCACAATTGGTGGGCAGATTTCTCTGAAACGCTGATTTGATTTCACTATTTGAGTAGTAGTGGCTAGGAGAAAGGCAGAACTAGGGAGCAGTTGCCAGGGTTTGAGGGGAGGCACAGACTGAAGGATGTGAAGAATTACACAGAACCCCACCCACAGAATGACTGACTAGAGCTGACATAAGAGGCAAGTTGGAGCTGATAACTGAAAGGAGTTGATTGATATAAGAAGCAAAAATAACTCCAAATATTTCTAATTCATATTTTAGTAAGTGATAGGTATATTGTACTGATAAAACAGAAGTGATTTACTATATAAAAGGGACAATGAAAAAATATACAAAAAAGAAGTTACTGGAAATAAAACATGGTTGCCAAACCAAGAGGCAGTAAACAACAATAATCACTGCTCAACTAAAAATGAGAAAACTCAAAAAATTCTTCCAGTATATAAAGCAAAAAAAAGATGATGGACACTATCAGAGAAAAGAAAAAGGTAAATTCTAGGAGATGAGAATGAAACAAGATGGTGGAGAATTATTAATCAAAGAAATAGAAAATTTCATGGCTTTGAATCTTTAACATAAAAGGTTCACCAAAGTCTGTACAGAATTCTTGAAAAAGGATCAATACCTAGAAAGTTATCCTAGTAAATTTATAAATTACGAGAATAAAGAGAAAATCCTATAAGCCTTCACATCTTTTTTTTTTTTTTAAAGGGAAGCTGAAAAAGCGAGAAAATGAGATTAGCAGTGGTCTTTCCATCTGCAACACTCAATGCTTCAATATAACAGGAGTGATGTTACTGAATTCCTCTATAAGAGTAAAAAGAAGCCACTTTGGACATGGAAGAAATTAAGAAATATACCACTCATGTTTATTTTTATGAAAAGATTAAGAAAGTACTTCAATCAAATTTAAAACGAATCCAATTAAAAAAAAAATCAAGAACAGGAAATACTAGACTGGTAGACTTTCTTTTATTTACTTTATTTTCTTTTATTTAGATAGGATAGATCAATCTATTTTATTTTTATTTCAAAATCAGAGTGTACACATGCAGGTTTGTTACATGGGTATATTGCATAATGGTGAGATTTGGGCTTCTACTGAACCCATCACCCAAACAATGAACATATTACCCAACAGGTAGTTTTTTTCAACCTTTATTGCCCTTCTACTCTCCTCTCTTTAGGGTCTGCAGCATTTATTATTCGTATCTTTATGACCATGTGTACCCAGTGTTTAGCTCCCACTTATTAGTGAGACCATGTGGTATTTGGTTTTCTGGTTCTGTATTAATTCAATTAGGATAATGGCCTCCAGTTGCATCCATGTTGCTGCAAAAGACATGATTTCGTTCTTTGTTTATGACTGTGCAGTATTCCATGGTGTATATGTACCACAATTTATTTATCAAATCCACTGTTGATGGGCACCTATGTTGATTCCATGTCTTTGCTATTGTGAACAGTGCTGTGATAAACATACAAGAGCAGATGTCTTTTTGGTAGAACAATTTCTTTTCCTTTGGGTAAATACCCAGTAACAGTCAAATGGTAGTTCTGGGTTTTTTTATTTTTATTTTTTTATTTTAAAGATGTGGAGTACAATTCAGGGTTAGGTATACAAATGTTCATTATGCAGGTACCCTTGTTGATGAAGTGCGTCCCCTCCCTCCCTGGCAGACTCCCACTACTGCCAATCCTTTTCTTATAATATTATGATAATTATTCAAGGTCCACTTATGAGTGAGAACATGTGATACTCAGTTCTTTGTTTCTGTGATATGTTACTCAGTATTATAGACTTTAACTCCATCCAGGTTGCTGTGAAGTTCATGATTTTGTCCTTCTTTATGGCCACGTAATATTCCATCATGTTTATGTACCACATTTTAAAAATCCAGTCCTCTTTTGATGGGAAGCATGGTTGGTTCCATGTTCTTGCTATTGTGAACAATGCTGGGATAAACATAGAGTGCAGGTATCTTTTTCATAGAGTGATTTGGGTTTCTCTGGGTATATTCCCAGTAGGGGGATTGTGAGGTCGTATGGAAGGTAAATTTTAAGATCTTTTAGGAATCGCCACACTGTTTTCCACAGAGGCTGTACAAGTTTACCCTCCCACCAGCAGTGCAGAAGTATCCCCTTTTTGCCACATCCTCTCCAGCATCTGTTGTTTTTTGAGTTACTGGTGGTGGCCATCCTTACTGGAGTTAGGTGGTATGGTGGTGTAGTTTTAATTTGCATTTCTTTGATGAATAGTGAGGCTGAGTATTTTTTCATGTATCTGTTGGCTGTTCTTTTTTTTTTTTTTTTTTTTTTTGAGTTGGAGTCTCACTCTGTCACCCAGACTGGAGTGCAGTGGCTGCGCCCGGCCACCGCAGCCTCGACCTGCTGGGCTCTGGCGATCCTTCCGCCTCAGCCTTCCAAGTAGCCGGAATTATAGGCATGCGCCACCATGCCAGGCTGATTTTTTGATTTATTGTAGAGATGAGGTCTCGCTGCCCAGGCGGGTCTCGAACCCGTGGGCTCAGGCAATCCACTCACCTCAGCCTCCCAAAGGCGCGGGATTACAGGCTGAGCCACCGAGCCCGGCTTTGTCCACTTTTTAAATAGCTTTTTATTGTCAATTTGTTTAAGTTTCTTATAGATTCTTTGTTGGATACATAGTTTGCAAATATTTTCTCCCATTCTGTAAGTGGTATGTTTACTCTGTTGATAGTTTCTTTTGCTACACAGAAGTTCTTTAGTTTAATTAGGTCCCAATTGTCAATTTTTGTTTTTGTTCAGTTTGCTTATGAGGATTTAGACATACATTCTTTTCCTAGACCAATGACTAGAACAGTGTTTCCTAGGTTTTCTTCTAGTATTTTTATAGTCTGAGATATTACATTTAAGTGTTTAATCCATCTAGAGTTAATTTTTTTATACACATGGTAAAAGTCCAGTTTTATTCTTTTGCATATAGTTAGCCAGTTTTCCAAGCACCATTAATTGAACTAGGCGTCCTATATCTACTGTTTATTTTTGTCAACTTTGTCAAAGATCAGTTGGTTGTGGTGTGTGGTTTTATTTCTGGGTTCTCTATTCTGTTCCATTGGTCTATATGCTTTTTAAAATTTTTTATTTTTGAGTTGGAGTCTTACTCTGTTGCCCAGGCATGGCCACCACAGCCTTGACCGGTTGGGCTCAGGTGTTCCTTCTGCCTCAGCCTTCCAAGTTGCTGGAACTACAGGTATGCACCATCATGCCCAACTAATTTTTTGTTTTATTGTAGAGATGAGGTCTCACCAAGTTGCTCAGGCTGGTCTCAAACCCATGGGCTCAGGCAATATTCTTAGCTCGGCCTCCCAAAGTGCTGGGATTATAGGTGTGAGGCACTGCACCCGGCCTTATGTGCTTATTTTTATACCAGTACCATGGTGTTTTGGTTATTGTAGCCTTGTAGTAAAGTTGAAGCTGGGTAAGAAAACAGGGAAGATTTTTGTACACCAATAACAGTAATAAGCCAAATAATCACACTTAGTTGTCAAAAACAGAATTATTAAAATAAAAGAGGAATAAAATAAAATAAATAGCAAACAGGAATTAGAAATCAAGATTATCTCAATAGAAATTTGGAGGTGGGATGGAACCAACCATCTTGCCCATCAACACTGGACTGGATTAAAAAATGTGGTACATATACATGATGGAATATACACAGCTATAAAGAAGGACAAACATATGGACTATAAACTTTGCAGCAACTTGGAAGGATTCAGAGTCTATAATATTGAGTGATCTATCACAGAAACAAAGAATTGAGTATCACATGTTCTCACTCATAAATGGACCCTGAACATTTAATTTACCATAATACTATAAGAAAGGAATTGGCAGTAGCTGAACACTGCCAAGGGAAGGAGATGGGGTACATAACATAAATAAGTGACCTGATCTCAAACCAGATGAAGTGGGGACCAAAAGGAGACTCACACTCTACTATGATGACCACTTGTATACCTAATCCTGAATTATACCCCATATCTTAAAAAAAAAAAAGAAGTTTGGAGGTGGGATAAGTAAATGGGGAAGCAAAGGTGTTGCTGATTTCAAGTCTTATTAGAGTTAAGAGTTGTCAAAGTTAGTCAAAATTCTGGTTGCTGAAAGAGAAATTCAAATTTAAAATGTCTGTAAAAAATATAAATCAACAATTTATAAAATTGGATGTAGAACCTATAAGAGAAGGGATTAAAAAGAGGTCCACCTACTGAACAATCAGAAAGCAAAAAGGGTCAATTCAGGATGTATCAATTACCATAAAATTCTCTTTTTAATGGTAAAGATTCTCAATTCGAGGTATATATTTATTAATCTAACCGTATGCTATTTGTGAGAGATACACAACATAATATGAAAAAAGTTGAAAACAAGGGGATAAGCAAAGATATTACTGACTACAGCAAATTAAAAAGAAAACAGGGATGGTAATATTAATATCAGGCAAAGTAGAATTCAAATAGAAAACATTAGCTTATACTTGTGCTATATTTTATAATGTTAATTACATAATATACTAAGACGATTTGATACCCATAAATCTTGACACACAGAGCAACAGAACACTGAAATATATAGGGGAAAAAACTGTTAGAAATATAAGAAAGATTGGACAAATTACAATTATGATGAAGATTTGTATTAGAATCTGACAGATAAAATAAAAAAGGAACAGTGTGTTTGAAAAACATAATTTAAACATAATAAGAATTAAAATGTTTGCTTACATATGTATAATGTATTTTCACTTTTTTTACTCAACCAAAAGAGAATATACATTTGTTTTCAAATACCCAAATGACTTTTTTTATTTAAATAGCTTTGGGGGATATAAATAATTTTCACTCTGGACTTTAAGAGTACCAGTCACCCCAACCTGTGCACATTGTATCCAATAGGTGAGGTTTTTGTCCCTCCATGCCTTCTCCCAAACCCCTTCTGAGTCTCTTGTGTCCATTATACCATTCTCTATGTCTTTGCATATCCTTAGTTTAGCTCCCACTTATAAGTGAAAACAAGAGATGTTTGGTTTTCTGTTTCCTGAGTTAGTTCACTTAGGATGATGTTCTCCAATTCTATCCAAGTTGCTGCAAAAACATTTCATTCTTTTTGATAGCTGATATTTCATAGTGTATATATACCACATTTTCATTATCCATGATCAGTTGATGAGCATTTAGGCTGATTCTACATCTTTGTAATTGTGACTTGTGCTACAATGAACATGCAGATGCAGGTGTCTTTTTAATATATTGCCCTCAGTTCCTTAGGGTTGGGATTGCTGGATTAAATGGTAGAGCTACTTTTAGTTGTCTGAAAAATCTCCATACCGATTTCCATAGATGTTGTACTAATTTACACTCCCACCAACAGTATATAAGTGTTCCCTTTCTCCACATCTGAGCCAGCATCCATTGTTTTTTGATTTTTTAATAGTGGCCATTCTGACTTGTGTAAGGTGGTATCTCACTGTGGTTTTAACTTGTATTGCCCTGATGATGAGTGATATTGAGCATTTTTCATATATTTGTTGACCAATTGAATATCTTCTTTTGAGAAATGTTGTTCATGTCCTTTCCCCACTTTTTAATGAGGCTATTTGCTTTTTTCTTGCTGATCTGCTTGAGTTCTTTGTAGATTCTGAATATTTGTCTTTTGTCAGATGTATAGTTTGTGAATATCTTCTCCCATTCTGTAGGTTCTGTTGATTATTTCTTTTGCTGTACATAAGCTTTTAGCTTAAGTCCCACTAGTTTATTTTTGTTTTTGTTGCATTTGCTTTTGGGGTTTTAGCCATAAATTATTTGCCTAGTCCAAGTCCAGAAGAGTTTTTCCTAGGTTTCTTCTAGGATTTTTATAGTTTCAGGTCTAACATGTAAGTCCTTAATCCATCTTGAGTCAATTGTTGTATATGGAGAGAAACAGGGATCAAGTTTCATTTTTCTGTGTGTAGCTATCCAATTTTCCCAGCACCATTTGTTGAACAGGGTGTCCTTTCCCCAGTGTATGTTTTTGTTTGCTTTGTCAAAGATCAGTTGGTTGTAGGTATTTGGATTTATTTCTGGATTCTCTACTCTGTTCCATTGTGTCTGCTTTGGTACCAATACCATTGTTTTGGTTACTATAGCCTTGTAGTATAATTTGAAGTCAGGTAATGTGATGCCTCCAGCTTTGTTCTTTTTGCTTAGGATTGTTTTGGCTATCCTAAAAAAAAATTTAGGATTTTTTTTTTAATTATGTGAAAAATGATGTTGGTAGTTTGATAGGGATTGCACTGACTCTGTAGATTACTTTGTGTAAAATGGTCATTTTAATAATGTTGATTCTTCCTATCCATGAGCATGAGTGTTTCTCCATTTGTTTGTGTCCTCTACAATTTCTTTCATCAGAGTTTCATAGTTCTCCTTGTAGAGATCTTTCACTTCCTTGGTTAAATATATTCCTGGATATTTTAAGCTTTTTGGCTGTGGTTGTAAATGGACTCAAGTTCTTGATTTGATTCTCAGCTTGGTCATCATTGATGTATAGCAGTGCCACTGATTTGTGTGTGTTGATTTTGTATTCCGAAACCTTACCAAATTCATTTATCAAGTCCAGGAATCTTTTGGAGGCATCTTTAGGATACTCTAGGAATAAGATCATATTGTTGGCATACAGAGATAGTTTGATATCTTCTTTTCCAATTGGGATACTCTTTATTTCTTTCTCTTACCTGATTGCTCTGGCTAGGACTTCCAGAACTATGTTGAATAGTAGTGGTGAAAGTGGGCAGCCTTGCCTTGTCCCAGTTCTGAAGGGGAATGTGTTAAACTTTTTTCCATTCAGGATGACATTGGCTGTGGGTTTGTCATATATGGCTTTCATTATTTTGTCGAATGTTTCCTCTCTACCTTTCCTGAGAGATTTATCATGAGGGGATGCTAGATTTTATCAAATGCTTTTTCTGTGTCTATTGAATGATATAATTTTGTTTTTAATTATGTTTATGAAGTGGATCATGTTTATTGACTTGTATATGTTGAACTACCCTTGCATCTCTGGGATAAAACCCATTTGGTTGTGGTGCATTTCTTTTTTTATGTGCTGTTGAATTTGGTTTGATAATTTTTTGGGAAGATTTTTTGCATCTATGTCACAAAGGATATTGGTCTGTAGTTTTCTTTTTTTCTTGTGTCTTTTCCTGGCTTTGGTATCAGAGTGATACTGGCTTTGTAAAATGAGTTAGGGAGGATTCCCTCCCCTTCAATCTTATGGAATAGCTTCAGTAAAATTGGTACCATTTCTTCTTTAGTTTAGTAGAATTTAGCTGTGAGTCTATCAGGTCCTGGAGTTTTTTTGTTGGGAGACTTCTAATGACTGCTTCAATCTCACTACTCATTAATGATCTGTTCATAGTTTCTATTTCTTCTTGATTCAAGGTAGGGGGCTGTATGTTTCCAAGAATTTATCCATATCCTCTGGATTGTCTTATTTGTCTGCATGTAGGCATTCATAATAGTCTCAGGTGATCTTTTAAATTTACATTATATATAGTGTAATGTCTCTATTTTTATTTATGATTGAGCTAATTTGAGTCTTCTTTCATTTCTTAATTAATTTAGGCAGCTGTCTATCGATTTCATTTATCTTTTCAAATAACTGACTTGTATTATTGATCCTTTATATTCTTTTTAAATTTCAATTTCACTTAGTTCTGTTCTGATCTTTGCTATTTCTTTTCTTCTGCTAGCTTTGGATTTGGTTTGTTCATGTTTTTCTAGTTCCTTAAGTTATGATGTTAGGTTTTCCATGTGTGATTTTTTCGGGCTTAATGTAAGCCTTAAGCACTATAAATTTTCCTCTGCACACAGCTTTGGCTGTGACCCAGAGATTTTAATAACTTGTTTCATTGTTCTCATTCATTTCAAGGAATTCTTAAAATTTCCATTTTGATTTAATTGTTAACCAAGGATCATTCAGAAGCAAATTGTTTAAATTCTATGTTTTCAGGGTACCTGGTCCTAAAGTAGGGGAAGTGAGGACCAGTTGGAGGCCCAAATTTCACCTGCATGTACACTACTTATATACTTAATCCTGACCTGTGCTGCACACCACTATAATAAAATAAAGTTATAAAAAAATTAATTCCATGTTTTTGTTTGGCTTCCCAAGTTCTTCTTGTAGTTAATTTCTAGTTTTTTTCCACTGTGGTCTAAGAAAGGGCTTGATATGATTTTTATATTTTTGAATGTATTGTGACTTTATTTTGTGGCCTATCATATAGTCTATCTTGGAGAATGTTCCATGTGCTGATGAGAAAAATACATATTCTGTAGTTTTGGGATAGAATGTTCTGAAGTAGTCTATTAGTTCCATTTGTTCTAGAATTCAGTTTAACTCCAACGTTTCTTTGTTGACTTTCTGCCTTGATGATCTATTACTGTCAGTGAAGTGTTGAAGTCTCCGACTATTATTGAATCGCTATCTCTTTTTTTAGGTCTAGTAGAATCTGTTTAATAAAGCTGGGGACCCTAGTGTTAGGTGCATATTTATATATATATTTAAAATTATTACTCCTTCTCTTGGATTGATCCCTTTATCATTATATAATAGCCATCTTTGTCTTTGCTTACTGTTGTTAACTTAAAGTCTGTTTTATCTGATATGAGAATGGCTACTCCTGCTCGTTTTTTGTTTCCATTTGCATGGAATATTTTTTCCCATTCCTTTACCTTGAGTCTACAGGAATCTTTGTGAGTTAAGTGGGTCTCTTAAAGGCAGTAGATATATTTTTGTTTGTTTGTTTTTATCCATTCTGCTAGTCTAAATATTTTTTAGTGGGGCATTCAGAGTTAACAATTAGAGGTAAGGTACTATTCATCATACTGGTTGCTATCTGGCCTCTTTATTTATTTTCTCTGTTGTGTTGGTGTTACACAAGGCCTGTGAGCTTTATGATTTCCAGGGCTTCTGTACTGGTGTATTTTGACGTTTTTTTCTTTAGTATTTAGAATTCCTTTGCGTATTTCTTGTCTTTGAATATTTCAGTCTAGTATTAACAGATTTCCTTAATGTTTGCTTATTTACAAAGGACTTCACTTCTCCTTCATTTCTCCTTAATTTATCTATCTTAGTTTTGTGGGATACAAAAATCCTTGGCTCACTGTTATTCTATGTGAGTAGATTGAAGATGGGGCCCTCAATATCTTCTGGTTTATAGAGTTTCTTCTGAGAAGTCTGCTGTTAGTCTCACAGGTTTACTTTTGTAAGTTATTTGATGCTTTTGTCTCCCTGCTCTTAAAATTATTTCTATAATATTAACTTTGCATAACTAGATGATTATATGCCTTGAGGATTAACTTTTTGCAATGAATCTTCTAGGAGTTCTTTGGGCTTCTTATATCTGGATGTTTAGATCTCTGGCAAAGGCAGGGAAGTTTTCCTCCATTATTCCCTCAAATAGGTTTTCCTCAGGAACAGCTATGATTCTTAGGTTTGAAGATTTTACATAATCCCACATTTCTTGAAGACTTTGTTCCATTCTTTTCTTTTTTTTAATTGTTGTCTGATTGGCTTAATTCAAAAGCCTTGTCTTCCAGTTCTGAGAACAGTTTCTTCTGCTTGTTCTAGTACTGTTAAAACTTTCCAGTGCATTTTGTACTTCCCTAAATGACACTTTCATTTCCAGAATTTCAGCTGGTTTTTGACCTGTGTATTTGTTTTAAGGTGTCTGTCTCTTTGGAGAATTTTTCATTCATATCCTGAATGGGTATTTTTTTTTTTTTAACTTCTTTATGTTGGTGTTTAATTTTCTCCTGGAGTTCATTGATCAATTTTATAACCAATCTTTTGAATTCTACATCTAGAATTACACAAATTTTATTTTAGTTAGGGTTTGTTGTTGAAAAGTTTGCATGGTTTTTTTGGGGGTGTTGGAGAACTCTGTTTTTTTCACATTGTCAGAATCATTTTTTCTGGTTCCTTCTCCTTTGGGTAGACTATTTCTTCTTATCTGAGGTTGGCAGCGGTTGACGTAGGTACTACAGGGTTCCCTAGGTTATATATAGTCTTGGTGTGGTGAATCTCTCAATTGTTAGCTGTAGCAGTCCTGTGCTGGGTACCTGCACTGGCTCACATATCCTGAGTGGCCAGAGTGGCTTGGAAAGTGGTGTTAGCTGGGGTTTAGGATTAGGTCTTCCCCAAAGCTGAGGTATTATATCCAACGTGGTGGGCCAGGAGTTGGCACTATGGGAGAAAGTCAGCTGAGATGGTGACTGTAGGTTTCTCCTTGGTGAGAGTTGCTCCAAGGAAACGCCCAGCTAGCCTAGGCTGAGGGTGGAGCTCTAGAGATTTTCAAATTCTCTCTCTGTTTTGAGCCTTTGGGGGGAGTGCAGGAGAAAGGAGCTGAAGCACTCCACAAGTGTGCACTCTTGGCTGCCCCAGTGGGGATTAGGAGGGAGTTCAGACCACTGGAGTACTACTGTTGTGCACAGCAGGCACAGAAGAGTCTACATGAGGAATGAGAGGTTTCTGTGGCAGCTCATCCCACCTGGCTCCCACCTTGGCCTCAGGCAATCTGCAATCTGAAAGTCAAGGTGCAGTCAGCCTGAGGGCTTCAGGTATTCTCAGGCAACTGCCCAGCCAAAAACTGTCTGCAGATGTGGAGTTTGCCCTTGGGGACCATTGCCTCCCAGGCTGACTGGAAAGTAGCCACTTGCAAGGACTGAGTTTCTGGGAAATTGCAGCTGGCGCTACTCAAGGCTTTCTTTTTTCCTGGGCCACTCCACGTCAGAGTGTGGTGATGGGAAAGGTGGTTTCATGTGAAGGACTGGAGTCCTGCAAGGCTCAAGGGGCTCTCCAGGTCTGTGGCAGGAGCACAGAATTCCCGAATTCCCCTCACTTATCTTCCCCACTGTGTCTGGAGGCTGTAATGGACCATGGTGGTGCAGGCAAGAATACAGGTCGCTGGGTTATTTTTTCTTCTTCTTTGCACTACGTGGCTATTATCACTCTTCTGTGTGGGGCATGCTGTTGGGGGCATGTGTGGGGCATACTGTTGGATGTGTGGGGCGTGCTGTTGGATCTGTTCCTCTTTGAGTGCGGAGGAAACTCTAGCTTGGTTTACTCTGTAGGAGACACTCACTCTAGCTGTCTCATGTTGGCCATCTTCCCAAAGGACTTTTATAAAAGTTGATAATGCAATAGAACACAAGAATGATCTTAAGGAAATTGACACAGTTAACATCATTTTGGCAATGTACCATGACCATGGTAGTAGAAGGATCAGAATGCAATAAATTAAATTAATAAAAATATAATTTAATGATCCTCAAAATTACATTTCCTAAATATCTTGAGTCAAAGAGGATATCAAATTTGAAATAAACATACTAGAAAATGACAGTGGGAACACTAACCCTATGGCAAGCAGCATAACTGTGCTTAGGAAGAACTTTAGGCTTAAATGCTTTTATTATTTAAAAAAGTCATGAAATCCAGAAATTATGAAAATAACTGAAGTAAATTTTTCCACTCAGCAATCAGAACTAGATAAAGAAAGTTAACCACATAAAGGAAAATTAGTAAGTGTAGAAATTCATGAATATGAAAAAAAAAACAAAGCAAAATATAGAGATAGTTGTTTTAAAGGCCAATAAAAATAGATCATTTATTCATTCTATAATTATTTTCTGGAAATACACTCTAAAAACAAAAGGGGCAAACATATAAATATGATTTTCAATTATAAGAAATTTAATGAATCATTATGGCACAAATACAAACACCTGTAATTGGAAGAAACCATGAATAAATTAAAATCAAGTCTTGTTATAGCCAGGATGTCAAAGAATACTGATTCACCACACTACAAACGTTCTGTGTAAAAACTCCCACCTTAGGCCTTGGTACTTTCTTTTCCTGCTCTTTGTACTCTCTCTAACAATACATAATCTCTGCTTACATGCTGCCTTACAGAGCATTTTTAACTATCCCACTCACACTCTATTTCTCTCATCCTTAGCCTGCTTTGTTTTTTTTCATATTGCCATATGATACACATTTATATGTTTAAGATCTGTCTCTTCCAGTAAGGTATAAGCCCCTTGAGAGACAGTTGTCAATTTTGTTCACTTGTATCTCCCTGGTATCTAGATCAATGAGTGGCTCATAGTAGACTACAAATAAGTATTCATTAAATGAAGGCTGTGCCACAAAACATGATTCTTTTTATAAGTGACATGGTTTGATAGCTACATAACAAGTCCCTGATAATGAGGTTTCATTGTGTCCATAATCTAGATTTTTACATATTTCCCAATAGCATGTGGGATAGAAACAAAACTAGCCTGGGCTCTCCATGCTCTGGAGACCATAGTAGACAATGTCTGGTCCTACACCTGCTGTGATGAGTGGAGAAATTTCTTAGGGACATCCCTACTAATTCTCATTAACTTCTGGTTTGGAATTAAATTGTAACAACAAGCTCTACAGTTCCTTATTAAATTCTAAAATCTTTAAGGACAAGGTTAGTTTCTTAGTTATCTTTGTATGAGCCATAGGACTTAGTACTGTCTCTGGCATACAGTCATCACTCAATACTTTTTTCAAAAGAGTGAATAAAGAGAAATAGCAGTCTCCATGGCCTAGGATTTGCAAGATGAAGTGATATCTGGTACCCAACCTTAGGTTCAAGTCCTTAGATCCAAATCAGAACCATCATCACACCAGGGACCCAACACATACTCAATTCAGAATCCTAACCTGGCTTATCCTCTGGATACCAGTCAGGCTGCTTCCTGCATGTCATTACCATCCATTTCCAATGTAGGAAGAATATAGGGATTTGAGTCAGACATACCTGAATTTAAATCCTATCTCTTCCATAAACCTGGTGCATATTCTGGGGTGATTTCCTGATTTGTCTCTTTCCATCTCTCTGAGCCTCAATGTGGTATATGCTACAAGTTTTCCACCAACATCTACTCTTCTTTCTTTATTATTGAACTTCTGTGTGTTAGGTGGCCATATGGCTGTCCAGTTAGAGACAACATTTCCCAGCTTTCCTGATTCTACCTGTAGCTCTGGGACTAAGTCCTGGTCAATGGAAAGTGAACGTAAGTGAGACTTGCCATTTCCATGTTACACTCCTAAAAAGGAAAGATCTTTACTTTCTCCTCTTGCCTCTCCTTTTTCCTCTAGCAGAAGTACCATCATGATTGTGGGAGCTGAAATAATCACTTTAGGCCCAGAGATGGAAATCATTTAGTGAGCATGGCAGAGCTGCCATACCAATCCAGGTCTGCTTATCTCTGAACTAGTATATGAAATAGAAATAAACTCCCCTCCAATCTTATTTAAGCCCTTGTATTTTAGATTATACTCTAATATACACAGTTTTCTTAGTTATAAAATGAGAATAATACCTAGCAGGGCTGTTGTAAGGAGGAGTATGCAGCAGGATATTAAAAAATGTTAGTTATTATGATTATCCGTATTTGTGCAGCTTTCCTTTAGTCTGATTTCAAAGTCATGGTCTGAGCAGAATCACTGAAAGTGAGACACTTAGAGTGGTGTTACTAGTGCCAAAGTCAGTCCGAATCAAGATTAGGCAATATACGACCACCTCTTGACCCCTACCCTCCAAGCTCTGGGGTCAACCAGTGGTCAGTTGGCTAGTGAAATAATAGGAGATAAACCATTGCAGAACTGGTGGCAGGGAAGAAGTGAAGATAGACATTTGTAAAAGGAATTTGATGTCCTACCAGGACAAATGCTATACAAATTCTATTCCTTATCTCTTTGTGAAACTTCTGGTAAAATATTCCATTCATATTGCCATATTGTATTTTGAGGCTATGTTTAAGTGTTGAGTCCAGTCTTAAGGGGCAAGAGTGAATGAAAACTTGAGAAACTTGATGCACACAAAAGAAGCAAGCTGGTCAAGAGTTGCTGCACTGTGGTAACAGAAGAGTACATGAGGTGCCCATCAGCCTAAGACACTGGACAAAGTCACTACAAGTTGGGAAATAGTAAATTTTTTTTAGAGCAGATCCATAGAGTCAAAATTGAAAAGGCATATACAATAGATTCTTAATTATAGTTACTTGAAATTTCTCCCCACCCTCCTCACCAAAAAATAATTGGCATATCCTTCCATTAATAGTAAATTTCAAAATTCATGTTTCCTCAGGGAGTTTTTGGTATAGTTAAGTATCCACTTATTAGACAGAGATTTCTCAGGACTTACCCCATTGTGTTATGGGCTTGGTTCTCCATGTCAAGAAACTGCTACATCTGGTTTATATTTCTTGATTTTTAATCTGTTAGGGGGAAAATGATCCAGATTCCTAAAATGGTTACATTTATTAACTTATAAAACATGAAAAATTTGTTATGGACAAAACTATTTAGTACAAGTTTTTCTGAGTGTAGTAGTTCTTGGTTTTACAAAATGTAGAAACTTGGACTGTTTTTTTTTTTTTGAGAGCCCCTATACACTTATGATATTGGCTTAGTGATGAGTTGAAATGTGTACTGACTGAAATGAGTATCCATTTACTACTGACCAAACAATAGCTTAGGACTAGGTATTTTGCAAAGTACTTAGTATAGGAGGATGAGTAAAATGCAATTCCTAGTAAAGAGGAGCTCTAGCTAGATATTCTCAAACTTTCCATTCTGGCAAAGCTCCTAATAGTTTGCTTTTATTTGCATACATTTTTCTTTGGTCCTTTCTGGGTTTTGTCAGGATGAATGTAAATATGAGATTTAAGACAAAAAGACTAAGAATTGCCTTAAAATAGAACTCTTAAAATTATTCAATAGCTCTGTGTGCACTGGCTCACCTCTTGACAAAATAAGGATGAAATACTCAGTGATCTATACAGAAATAAAGAACTGAGTACCACATGTTCTCACTCATAAGTGGACTCTGAACAATTATCATAATACTATAAGAAAAGGATTGGCAGTAGTGGGAAACTGCCAGGGGAGGGAACGGGGACACTTCATCAACAAGGGTACCTGATCTCAAACCAGGTGACGTGGGGACCAAAGTGAGGCCCAAACTTTACCTGTACAATGATCATTTGTATACCCAACCCTGAATTGTACCCCACATCTTTAAAATAAAAAATAAATAAAATTAATTCTAAAAATATAAAAAGTAATTTTAGACTTTAAACAAGTTGCAAAAATAGTAAAAAGAACCTTTAACCCCAAATTTCCTAAATGTTAACATTTTACCACACTTTATTAATTCTATTTTTTTCTGAAACATTTGAGAGTCAGTTGCAGATGTGATACCTTTTACCTTTAAATACTTCTGTGTATTTCCAAAAACAAAGAAAACAAAATAAAAATAAAAAAATAAGAATGTAAGTACTTGCTCAAGGTTAAAAAAACAACCGTTTTTCACAGTAACAATATTTGAGTTAAAAATAACAAAATCTATGAGTATTGAAAAGGTTTTCAGCTCCTCCGAATTACTGAATAAAAGTCAGCTAAAGAGCATTCAAGATGATAGAAGGTGGGGGAAGGATTCAAGCTCAAGTCACTTACAAATCAAATGAATTTATGAGAAACCCTGGAATTGTGTACAGAACAGAGGGAGGAGAGCAGGGAGCGTTACCGAAAGAGACCAGAACCAACAGATGAACACAGGCGTCTACAGGATCTCAAATCCCTCACGCAAACGTCAGAGAAACAGCTAAATGACTCGCCCAAAGCCACACCCCTAGAACCTAGCCCCTCTAACGTTAGCAGCAACACTGCTCAGGATTCTGCAGCGACGCCCAGGCATCCCGGGCTGCATCCCTCGCCGCGCGCCCCCG
>NW_007068602.1:157681-174342 GCF_000164805.1 Carlito syrichta | reverse complement strand
GGCAGGCCGCGAAGGCCCAGGCGGTTACCTGCGCTTCGCTGCGCTCGCCCGAGAGGTCCGAGGCCCCGAGAGCAGGACCGCCGGGGTCACCGCCCGCCTGGCAGGACCCACCCCGGGGGGCTCGCCACCCGCCGCCGCCGCCTCCCGCCGTCCGGTCCCGCCTGCAGCGCGGCCTCAGCGCTTGGAGCCGCTCCCTCCCCGCCGGCCACCGGCCCGCCTGCCACGCCGCCGCTGGTTGCTATGGCGACGCCGCCCGAACTTGCCGCCGCGCTGAGGGGAAGGGCGTGGCCCGGTGTTGTCTCCGCGGCTGCCCCACGCTTCACCCCACAGTTAGGCGTCTACCGTTTACTCCCATCTGGGTCCTTTCTTCTCTGTGGTCCCATTGCCTAGTCCGGTGCCTGGCACCCAGCTGCGCCCGAGAAACATTTGTTGAATGAATGGACCAAAGAGATAACGAAGAAAGTGTAAATATTCAGGTGTTCCGCATCCAAGTTCCTTGAATTCCCCTTGCCCTCTTGTCTCCTACCCACATTTAAAACGGTATGAAAAAGAAATAGACTCTGGGTAAAGAGAGAGCTCCTTTCTTGCTACTCACCAAGGTATCCTCCAACTGGGAAGAGCAGGATTTCTTTGAACTGCATTGCTCTGTCCACAGTTACTCCGGTAATAACAGTACCTTTCCCATATAGCTCATAGGGTTCTTAGAAAATTCTGCTAGTCAGGCCGAGCAGACAGGATGGCCTCTCTTTTAGGGAAAAGAAAATAGCTTCTAAGTGGGGGAACGGGGATAAAACGCAAGGTGATGAATTCCAAATTCTTTCCTTTTCCTACCAAATTCCAAGAATAATTGATGACAGAATGTCTGTCCCACCCTCCTGAGTTCATAGAGGAAATGGCAAGAAAGAATAGATCGATGTTGTTATCGATATAAATATAAAGGTATATTTTTCCTGTTGACATCTTGAGTGATTTTTTAAGCTCTTGAATTCTATGTTTGAAAAATGTCACATTTATTTTATGCACAGAATTCTTTCTCAATACATGCAGCCAATTAATTTTGAATTCTTAAAATCTTTTAGTTGCACTCTACTTGCATAAATTCAACATTAATTTGCTACTTTAATATGGTTATCCCTTTAATACTAACCTACATCCTTCTGTCCAGTTTCCAACTGAATTTCACAAGACTATCTGCTGTTTCTTGAGAAATTGGGTCTCACAGATGAATTGTGTACAGTTACCCAGGATATTAATTCTAATAAGTGTTTCATGGCGTTTTATGATTGAATGAAGAAAGTGATCATTTCTTTTTGTCTTGAAACTTTCCATTATTTTGAAAGCCTTAGTTATAGTCTTTATTCTTGTCTGAATTGAATGAATCAATGTATTTTTCCTGACCCAAGGAAGGGGAAAGTAAACTAAGAATGAAATTTAATGAGGTCTCAGGATGCCCAAGATCACTCAGTCTGTGTAGCATTGGTAAATACTTTAACATTCATTATGTCTCTAGAGTCTCAGAGTTACCCTATGAAGCAAATATAAACAGGTATTATTATAATAGCTCCTTTTAGCAGATTAGGAAACACAGGCTTAGGAAGAATGATGATGCACCTAGTTCTAATACAACTAAGATATGAACCTAGATCATCTTAACTCCAAATTCAAGTCTCTTCACACTCTGTCCAAAAATTAAGTTTGAGTAAGTTTCTTTAGCAGTCAGGATCTTACATAGATAACTAACTTTCCCATGTTCTCAAGCAAGAATGGATGTGGAGAGGGCTTGCAAAATACATGAGAAGATGCATACTGTAATGGATTTTAGGAATATTTAAATATAGAATAGAAACACTCCATTCAATGTAATAGGAAAAGAGACCTTCATTTCAGGATGAGAGTTAAGACTTAAAATGCAAAGACCTGCTCTTCCCCTCCCCACCCAGTGAGAAGTGACAGCAAAGATTTGAATTCACCCTGAAATGTACCTATTTAGAAGAGCTTTTCAGGTAAATTTGTTGAGAAAAGTATAAGATCAGGAAAGCTGGAATCTAAAGGAAGGGAAGAGTGTGACCAGGGTGGAAGCTTCCTAAGTGGGGCTGTGAGACATGACAAGAGAGCTTAGTCCTGAAAGAGACCTGGGGGATACAGCAAAGTCAGGATAAGGTGACCAGAAACAGGCTAAAGAGAAACTAGAAGGTGTAAAGGCTGAAGAACAAAGATGATGTATGGAAGGAGAGATAGGGGACCCATTGGAGAGGATAAATAATAACCACAGCCATAGACTGAATCTTAAAAATTGAAAAACTTTCGTAACTAAACTTTCATGGCAGAAGTTATAACAGCAATATAGTAAATGTGTGTACAACTTTAACATATGCTTGGCTATATAAAATAACTTAGTGTCTGTCTTTGTATTAAGAAGGAAATTAATATTTTAATATATTTATTTTTATATTATTTTTAAAAGCAAGTTCAAAAATCATATCCACATTACAGTACAAACTTAATATATCTTATGCATGGAAAATACCATAGAAAAAATTTAACACAATAAAAATCAAACAGAATTGGAAGAAATGTAAGGGGAATATAATCTAATCCCTTCATGTCATGTAATATTTCAACATGTCAATATAATAGTTCTAAGATATTTGATATGTTTTTTATACTGAGTCTTCAACATCTGATGCACAGTTTATACTTACAGCTCATTCAGTTCATACCAGTCATATTCAAGTGCTTAATAGTCACAAATGAGTGGTGACTACTACATTGGATAGTAAAGCCAGAGAATATTGGTGCCTGGTTGATGTACTAAAGTCCTTCATTAAGTGTGAAGGGCCATACAATGA
This sequence comes from Carlito syrichta, assembly GCF_000164805.1. Lineage (NCBI taxonomy): Eukaryota > Metazoa > Chordata > Mammalia > Primates > Tarsiidae > Carlito > Carlito syrichta. The sequence goes on along the minus strand of NW_007068602.1, from coordinate 171,493 downwards.
GAGAGATTCTAAAATATTTGGGTGTGATTTGAGAGGAATTATGAAAGTGTCCTGCCTCAGCATCCTCTAACTTGCCTTGGGCTGGGAGAGGGATTGGACTTTGAGGAGAAATGCGTGAATTGGGGCCCTTAGCCAGGCAGCATGAGGCCTTTTGCTGTGTCATGCCTGGTAGGCCTGTCGGTCATCACTATCAGGGCTGATTCTCCTCCTGATGGGAATGAGAAATATCAGGTTTCATTTTAGAGTCAGAAAACAAAACCAAATTCTTTGAGAAATGGCTATCATGATTTTTTTCTATACTTTTCCTTTTTACAGACCCTTAGTGTTTTGGTACTGTGGTCTTGAAATGTCTCTTTTGAATATTAAGGGAAACCAAAGAGAAAGATCTGTGCAGTCATGACCTTAAGTTTTATAGATGGAATACTTACTTTCTGGAGCCATGCATAGCAGGGACAATGTTGAAGTGAAAGGGTCTCTAATGGAGAAAACAAATTCGTAGCCAGGGGGAGTGTGGGCCTGCTTGCTTAACAGCCTCTCTTCATGTGGGTGAATGTGTTCTATGAGCTCGTGTCTGATAAAACCTTTCAGGTCCTTAGCCAATGTGATAGTGAGAAATTATTGGTCCAAAATCTAGGAAAAGACAAGAACCAAGAGAAGTGAGCTTAGCGCTCAATATTGTTTTTTTCCTAGAAGGCATTTGATGCTCTGGAAGAGAAGCTACACCAAGCAGCAGTTTTGGTAACCTTGGGAAGTAAAGGGCAGAAGGAAAACCTGAGTAGGTAGTCAGTAAACACTCCCTGTCTTTAGGCTGGGACCCCAAAGTCTTCAGAAAAATGGTGAGTAGAAACAGATCAGTTTTCCTACTGACTTGTAGCCTAGCTTTGAATCACTAGGAAATTTGGCAAAAACTTAATCTTTGAATTTGGAATAGGGCAGTACTGGGATGGTAGATTAAGATACCTGGAGGAAGAAAGCACAAATTTTCCTAAAAATAATTTCTCAAACATAGTGACCAGAGCAACAACAACAAAGTAGAAATTCTAAAACTAGAAAAAAGTTATTAAAAACCAAAAATAAGAACACAACCAATATGTATAAAGGTAGATTTGATACAGGTGAAGTGATAATTTTTGAATTGGAAAAAAGAACAGAAATCCAGATTGTAGGGAATATAAAAAGTAAGAGAAGATATTTTAGTATGAAAGTTTTTCAACTTTAGTACTTATTAATGAAATTATTTGTCATTATGAGAGTAAAACTATTTAGTATATGTGAAAGTATTTAATATATGCCCTGCCACACACTGAGTACTCAAGAAGTATTTGTTGAATTTGAAATTAAAAACAAAAAATCAATTTGGTTATTTTGTAAATCATCTTTGTCATCTTAATGACTTTAATTTCTCTGTCAACATGTTTAAGCTTCTCTTTTAATTTTTAATTTTACTTTTTAACATATTAACTGAAAGGTACCTATAGAAACCTAGAAGAAACTTAGCTTATTCTTTAGTCTTTTTGTAACCATTAGAAAGCATTCAGACATTCTGCTGCCGGACAAACAGCAGCCTATCCCATCCCCCCCAGGCAAATCTTCAGATACAAGATCAGGACAGCTCAACCACCCCACTTTTGGTCAAGTAATTTGTGAATTGCAAATGTCTAATAAGTCTCTTTCAGAAATCACCCCCAACAGGGTTAACCTAATCAGCCCTCTATGAACTATGTGACACAAAGAAGCCCCACCATGGCAGCAATTATGTGACTAACCCACCCATCTACCTGCTGTCCATCACCTGACATCATCAGTACCTGCACTTGCCTGCCCCTTTGTGATGATGTGGAAGCAGACAACCACCCAATCACCTTAATGATCCTTCCCCGTCTAGGGGAATGGTTTAAAGGACTCAACTACAAGCAACCGGGGGCCATTGCCTTGCTAGAGTCTGGTGTGGCCATGTGCTCTTTGAGCCATGGCTGTCAGTATGCTTCCTGGTTTTGGTTCCCCTCCCCCACCTTGGGGAGGTGAACCTTCTCTCTTCCTTCTCTTTCTCTCTCTAATTTACTTTTAAATAAACTTTTCTTTCTTAACCTTTTTGTGTGTTGCAATTCTTTGCAATCTACTCAGATCTCTGGATTCCCGGCGCGCACCTCCGGCTTGCCAGTCTCGGCAGTGCTGTGCGCCTCACCTCTCCACCCTCACCCTGTCTGTTGGTACCCTAACATTAACAATAGTCATTTTCTGTTTTGTGTCTTATGGTTCCAATCTCTGAAATATTTTGGATCTGTTACTGCTTGCTCTTACTCATATTTTCTTGGGTGTTTTTCTGATTTTTGACTATGAGATACTTTGCGGGGGAACTTTATTTCTGGGGCATCTTTGAGGCCAGGATTAGGGCTGGATTCTTTCAGAAAGGATTTGCATTTGCTTTTGAGAGCTGCCTGAGGGCATAACCAACCCCAAACCACTTTACATTACATTTTTTATAAATGTATATAAAGGTTTTCCAGACATCGTAGGTAATAAGGTAAATAAAAAAAAATAACTGTTAAGGTTAGCTTCTGATACATATTTTCAAAAAAAGTCTGTCTCCCTTTTCTTAGTTTTTCTACAGTCAGTGCCAAAATCAAAATAGACGTGTTTTCTGCTGTTCCATTTTGCTCCATTTTTCAAAAAATATAAGCTTTTTACTTTAGTACACTTTTAGGTTTACAGATAAATTATGTGCATATTCTTGAGGGCTCCCAAATACCCCACATCCAGTAGTCCTTATTATTAACATCTTACGTTATTATGGTCTATTTGTTACAATTAATGAACTAATACTGATATTGTTAATTAGAGTTTATTCTTTATCCAGATTTTCTTATTTTTTTTTACCTAATGTCCTCTCTGTTCCAGGATCCCATCCAGGATTTGTCCTGCCTCCTTAGGCACCTCTTGACTGTGACAATTTCCAAGAGTTTCCTTGTTTTTCATAATCTTGACAGTTTTGAAGAATGCTGGTAAGGTATTTTATGGACTGGAATGGACTCAACTGGAATATGTCTGGTGTTTTTCTCATGATTAGATTGGAAGGAAGATCATAGGTGTAAACCACCATTTTCATCACATTGAATCAACTTGATTTATGATGTTGATGTTAACCTTGATTGCCTGGTTGAGATAGTGTTTTTTAGGTCTCTCCACTGTTAATTACTCTCTTTCCCCCTCCCATACTGTACTCTGTAGGTGGAAGTCATTATGCACAGCCCACACTTAAGGTGTAAGGAGTCGTGCTCTACCTTCAGAAGGATATCTGCATAAATTATTTGAAATTCTTGTGCATGGAAGATTTGTTTTATCTCCTCCATTTAATTGTATCAGTATGAACACATGAATATTTATTGTATACTCTGAATTATAATTTAACGCTACTTCATTTTTTTCCCTCAAATTAGTCTAGTTTTGGTCACTGGGAGCTTTTGCAGTTGGCTCCTATATTCCTTGGACACATCTCATCATTGTGGGGTTTTTTTTTTGTTTGCTTGTTTTGTTTTTTGAGAACTTCATTACTTTCTGTCATTATAAAATGTTCCAAACTCATCTTGTATATGTCTTACATTATACATTATCTGCTGCAGGCCTAGAATCAGCTTTTTCTTCAAGAAGCACCTTTTATTAAGAGTGAATTAGAAACCAACATCTGGGCACTATGAGTGTTCATTGTCATTTGGTTGTCATTGTTTCTAAACCTTCTCAGCTGACATAGCGATGATATATATGTGTATAATATTGACTCATATATACAAATATCTATAAATGTTTCTGTATGCAACCATTTATGTCTTCATTAAGTTAAACATGAGTTCATACTGATATCTCTAGCTCTATTCTTCACACAGATCACCCTAGTCTCCTTGCTTATCCATAAATTCTTACTCCAACAGTGAAAAACTAGTTTCCACCATCTGCCATCCATTTACTTAACTGTGCAGTTAACTGCAGTAGAGATATGTAATAGTATCAGAAGTGTTCACCTGTGCCATATGGAAAACAACTCTATCAGTTAGAGTGCAGTACATACATACAGTTAATTTTGCCATTAGCCTTATGGATTACACTTATTTTGAATGTTACTTGAATGAGTACCTTTTCTTTTCACCTTGTTTAGTGAGGTTGTTTTACACATTTGTAATACAGTCAGATTGTTTTGTCACATTTTCCATTCTCTTCTGGGATCTTCTAACCTCCTACATACTTTTTAAACATTTGCATACATTAAGGTTTGCTGTTTGTGCTTCATTTTTTTAATAATGAAGGTGGCCTTTTGGGATCCCCGTTCTATATAGAGGTCTACTGGAATCCTCACCTGAGCTGGTCCTGGGCTTCATATTCTACTGTCCTTCTGCATGTAGCCATCACAGTGTAAGCAGAGGCACTCAGGGCAAAGGCTACTTTCAGCATTTACTTGTTAGGGTTCCAGCTTTAACTTAGGTTATGTAACTGATGAATTCTATTCTTTTACTCCAACTTAGCAATATACTTATATTTTCTATAATATTTTATTTGCTTCAGTTAGGAGGGTTGTTCAAGATATTTAATCAAGTATGCTGCCAGAAATGGAAGTTCTTTCCACATTATTAATTTTTAAAAATATTTCATTATATATAAATGGCTTTTAAGTCTCTTCAGTTCATTATTTTTTAAAACAAAAATTATGAATGAGTTAAATAATAAATAGTTTAAGATCAGATCTCATCTTTTATAAGTAGTGATGCTGGAGAAAAATTAAAGAATACAATATAACTTTTTATGAAGTAAGAGAATATGTCTTTAAAACACTTTTAGAACTCAGAATTTTGTGCTAGGAAATTCAGTTGTTGTTATTATTTAATTTTATTGAAATGACTTCCATGAATTGAGAATTACTTTCTGTGTATCTTTGAGGATGATGTTTCCTGGTTACCCTATAAACAACAGTTATTATGCTGTTGGCAGAATAAAGCTGAGCTAGATACATGAGCAAGTACTTCAACAAATATTAATGAATAAATTGTCATTACTATGAGAGATTGTGGCACCTGTTTTAGAGAGATACCAATGTTTTTTTCATTTTATTGTCAACCTTCAGTGATCATGTGGAACAACATGCAGGTTGGAAAAGTAAATGACTCCCAGTACCTTCATTTCTTAGGTCTGTGCCACAAGACTACTCATCATGTTGCCACCATTATGCTTCTTTTTGTTCCTGGTATAAAGCATGTTAGCAATGTTGTTGCTGCTGTTGAATATGTGTTGTTATACCTATCATAAAACATTATTTTAGGATGCATCTAAGTTCAGCATTGAGGGAACATGAGTTTGCCACATTCAATGGAAAACAGCAACAACAACAACAGCAACAACAATGTTCTCTTTTCCTTTTCCCAGGCTAAGATTATGAAAACCCTTAGACATGTCTCAGAAAAGAAAGCAGAGAAATGCTCACGCACAAAATCTAGTTCATAGTGTCCTTCCATACAGTACCATTTACTCCACACATGGTGGTATTCTAAAGGACTGTGATTCTGTAAAGGCTTGTTTGAATACAGTTTTTGATCATTTAGGGGAATTATCTTCTCTAAAAAGTAAATTTACATCATTTAAAAAAAATTTCAGAATGTCACCTGAAAAATATACTGCCTTCAGTCTGTTGTGACCTCAATGTTCAGAAACGCAAATTATCTCTGAAAGTTTTAAATTGCTTTGCAAAAAAAGGCATCAGTCTCATTATCATGGTGTTGTGTTAAAATTCATTTTGCAGTCCTATTTCCGAAGTGACTAAGAGAATTTTCTCAACTTAACATAAATCTTCAGATGGTAGAAACTGATCACTGTTAGAAGAAAATCGCATTTCCTTTTTTTCTCTTCTAATAGTTAAATGTTTCAATTGCATTTTCTCATTTTAACTGGTGATAAGTCATTTGCCCATTGATAGCTGAATTAGTTTGTAAGCCATGAAGGAAAAGAAAATGTTCATTCTTCTGGCTTAATCCTTAAAAAAAAAAATTCTGATAGTTATTGAAAAAAAAGAATCAATAGCTGTTAGCAGCTGTCCTCCCAGGCAGGAAAACATATAATTTCAATGTTCACCTAAAATTGTGGTATTTTCTTCTTTCTTGAACCCACTTTTTTCTTTGAACACACAATATAAGAAAACAACTACCCAAATTATTTATTTCTAAGAAAGTTATCTAGGCTTTGTAGAAAGAATACAGGCTTTGCATTCAAACAGACAAGAGTTTGAATTCTAACCCTACTATTTAATAACTAAATGACTGTGGCTTATTTATTTAACCTAATTGATCATTAGTTTCCTTAGCTATAGTGAGGAATAACAATACTTATAGGACTATAAGAATAGATCAGTAATATATGTAACACACCTGTCATGTAGTAAGTGCCCTCAAATAGTTACAATTAGTATCATTGTTGATTTTTGTTATATAACTATTCTGCTATTTAAAAAATATTCAAAGAGAGAAAGTACATAGCTGCTTTTACAAACAAATTCACCAGAACAAGTTGTAAAGACAAAGAGTTTAGTCAGAGAGCATTTGAATGACATATATTTAATAGTGATAGAAGGGAAGAGATAATTAAAGGGATTGGATGTTAAAGTATTTTTTCCCAATTAAAATTCAAAACTACAGAGTTAAATGAAGACTTTCTGCATGTGTGAATTTCATTTAATCACTCATTCATCCATTCAAAACTGCATATTTATGTAATATGAACCATATGGTAGGCATTGTGGAGGAAGAAAGATCAAGAGATAGGCACATGCAAAGATAATTTAATTTAAATAAGCAGGGTGCTTTTTTCAAACCACAAACATACAAAAAGTGATTCACTGTCACTAATAGTTATAAAATATAAATTAATAAAATTTTAAGTAGCTTTATCTCATAGGATTAAGAAAAATTTAAGACTAATAACATTTAAAATCAGCAAAGATACCAAAATACTTTTATCCATTGTTTGGGAGTTTATAAATCATTACTATTATTTTGGGTAATTTGACAATATTTGTCTAAGTTTAAAATGTGCATAGCCAATAATTTTAATAGCAAGAATTTATCTTACAGAAATAATATCATAAGAACATAAATATATACATATAAAGAAGTTGCAGTGTTGCTTACAATTGCATAAAAGGATGGGGAGAGAATAGCAGAGTAGTATACATCTATATTTATTCTCACATGCCTATTGGCCTCAGTCCTTTACCACATAGATCTCTTCACAGGGCTGCCTGAGCATCCCAACGACATGGCCGCTGGCTCTCCCAGAGAAAGTGATCTGAGAGAGAGCAAGATTGAAGCTGCCACCACAAAAAATTTCTGATCATATACTGTTAGAAGCAGCCACTCTAATTTCTGAATGCTTTGCTGCTTAAGTGATTTCTTCTACTAGGTACCTTAAATCATCACTTTCAACCTTTCACAAAATGCAGCCAACTTTTTTTGCTAGGGCATAACAAGCGTGACCTTTGCTCAAGTTCCATCATTTCCATCTGAATAAATTTCTCATTTCCATCTGAAAACAAGTCAGCATGATCTTCACTATCCATATTTCTATCAACATTTTGATACACCCACTTAATCTAAGAAATTCCAAACTGTCCCTTGTCTTCTTGCCTTCTTCTTAGCCCTCCAAACTCTTCCAATCTCTGCCTGTTATCCAGTTCCAAAGCCTCTTCCACATTTTTAGGTATCTTTATAATAACACCCCATCCCTGGTACCAATTTTCTGTAGTAGTTCATCTTGTGTTGTTATAAAGAAATAACTAAGGATGGGTAATTTATAAAGAGAAAAGGTTTATTTTGGCTCATGGTTTTACACAGTGCTAGTCACAGTGCTTCTGGTGAGGCCTCAGGAAGTTTTACTTACGTCAGAAGGCAAGAAAATATGGCATGTCACATGGCAAGAGTGGAAGAGCAAGAGAGAAAGAAGGAGGTACCAGGCTCTGTAAACAATCATCTCTTGCATGAACTAAATAGAGTGAGAACTCATTCATTACCATGAGAATAGTAGTAAGCCATTCATGAGGATTCTACCCCTGTGACAAGGATTCTGCCCCTGTGATAAGGGACTTTCCTTAGAGCTGCTCGAGTGTCCTCATAACATGGAAGTTGGGTTCTCTCAGAATGAATGATCTGAGAGAGAAATCAAGAAATAAACTGTTATTCCTTTTATAACTGTTTCCAAAAACAGTTTTAGGAATTGAAGCCACCAAATACTTCAGAATGTAGGGGGATGGGCAGAGAAGAAAATAAGAGAATTGATTGAAAGTCTACATAACATGTAGTTTCCCCCAAAATTTCAGGCCCCACCACCAACATTGGAGATCACATTTCAACATGAGACTTGGAGGAAACAACAATCCAAACTATATTACATATACATTGGCAGAGGGCCACAGTTCTTCACTGACTATTAACTGGAGGTCACCATTCCTTGCTATAAGGGCCTTTCCTTAGAGCTGCTCGAGTGTCCTCACAACATGGAAGTTGGGCTCTCCCAGAATGAATGATCTGAGAGAGAAATCAAGAAATAAGCTGTTATTCCTTTTATAATCTAATTTCAGAAGTCACACACTATCATTTCTGCTAGATCCTATCCATTAGAAGTGACTCACTAAATTCAAATTCAAAACTTCTGACTAAAACAGAAACGTGGCAGATTGAAACACACTTTACCTCCTCTTCCCTCCTAAAACTCCACTACAGTATTGATAGAGGCTTACGTAAACATACACACACACACACACACACACACACACACACACACACACACACAGTGAGGGGAGAGAGAGGGAACAAGAAAGAAGACCATAGCAATATAATTCCTCAGGAAAGAGGAATTTGGCTCTACCTTTTAGAGGGTGAAGAATTAGTGGACTTATTTTATTTTATGAACATTTTAAATCCACTGCAATACCCATTAGAAAAAATGAGTGTGTCAAAAATATTCACTTAGAAAATGTTGATCCATCATTGTGAGAAAACAATAAGATTTTAATAATACATATAGCTTGATTCTATATTTTGTGCAATTCTAAATGCAAAGCATAAAAAATTCTTGAAAATTACAGACCAAAATATTGATAGCACTTACAGGGATATAGTGGGTGGTTGGAAATGAGTCTAGTGAGACTGAAGAAGAGTGAATTTTACATATTATTTTTTTAAAAAAAGAAGTTATACATAATTTTTAAAGTTTCTCCTTATGTTTTTCTGTGTTTTCCAAACTTTCTAAAATAAATATTGCATATATTAGCTTATATAATTAACAATTTTACTTAACCAGAGAGATTTAGCATTTAGCTAGAATTGTTAAATTGAGATGGGAAGAGAATTGAGATGAGGGCATGGTCCACCTCAAGTCTCAACATAATGGTCAAGTGTCCACAAGGAAAATCAAATTGTTGCCACTGAAGATCTGACTTGTTAAAAGTAGATAAATTGCAAAAAATCTAACTCCAATTCTATTTGCTTTACTATAGGGTAAGTATTGACAAGATTATAAAGATAGAATATAAAACAAAACTTCTGACTAAAACAGAAACGTGGCAGATTGAAACACACTTTACCTCCTCTTCCCTCCTAAAACTCCACTACAGTATTGATAGAGGCTTACGTAAACACACACACACACACACACACACACACACACACACACACACACACAGTGAGGGGAGAGAGAGGGAACAAGAAAGAAGACCATAGCAATAAAATTTTGATAGCTAGAAAGTTGATGCATGAGTGGTAATTGGTTCTGCAGATCAGAGGAAGCTAATATCAGAGCTTACAAGGGTGAGAGGCACAGATTTTAAAAACAGTTTTAGGAATTGAAGCCACCAAATACTTCAGAATGTAGGGGGATGGGCAGAGAAGAAAATAAGAGAATTGATTGAAAGTCTACATAACATGTAGTTTCACCCAAAATATTTATCTAGCACCACTCCTTAGTTAGGCAACTTCCTCTTCTAGACCTTCACAAAAAATTAGAGATTTACTTTCTGATGTCAAGCCAGGGAACTCTGGACTTAGGGCATTAGACAGAGAGGAGGATAAAAATACCATACCAAAACCAGAGAAACTTGGTGAAAGTCCCTTTTCTAAACAACTTCTTCCTTGGTTTGGCTTTAAAATACTGGCAATCATATTTAAGGGCAGGGGATTTGTGGATTCCTCTGTTGGGAAAGTGATGGCTCCAAGAGAAAAGCAAGTAAAATGAAACAAAATACTGACAGTTGGAATTCCCCTGATGAAATAGAGTCAGTTATTCTTCAGCAAAACCCAGTCCTTAATAAACTTTAGTCTCTCTTTCAATTGTTAGGACTTCTCTCTTAATATGAGCCAAAGTAAGAATGACAAGAGATCTGGAAAAACAAAACAAAACAAAACAAAACAAAAAACTTAACACCAGACAGGCCAACATAAAGAAAAAGTTAACACAAATGAAACAATGTAGAAAGTAGAGGGAAAAAACTGTAATTTTCAAGGAAGTAAGATAAGGCATTACATCCATGACACAAACAAAAAGTTATAAAAAGAGTATATTTGGAAAACAAAATAGAGACCTTAGATATTTTAAAATGTGATGCAGGAAATGAAAATTTAGATTTCCCATAGAAAGAATTAAGAAAATCTCTTAAAAACATAGAACAACAACAATGAGATGTAAAATAGAAAAATTCTAGAGCTCTAATATTCAAATAATTGTAATACCAGAAAAAGACCAGAGAAAATGTAGGGAGATATTGTCAAATAAGTAATTCATAAAAATTCCCAGAATAAAAGGACATATTTACAGACTGAATGAGCCCCACCAACTACTCAGCATCCCACATGAAAATATACTTGTGCAAAAGTACATCATCATGAAATTTTAGAACACTAGAAAAAAATCATATCCTAATTAAAAAAAAGTCACAAAGAGATGGGAAACAGTAGAATGGCAAGAAAGTGGCAGTGACTTGGGAGCATGGTAGGGTGGTGGCTCCACTGGGGTAGCCCTAGCTGGCAGGCCAGACTGAGGAGTGAGCTCTCCATTCCCCAACTCTTAGTTCCATAGATCAAGGTCCCACTGAACTGCACTGGAGCTCCCAGTTGGGGATCCTATCCCCCGAGCCTTGTGTTGCACATTGGATCTGGAAATTCCAGGAGAGAATGATCCAAGATGGTCACTGTAGAGCAACAGACTGTCACCAGTCTTGCTGAGCAAGACAGAGAGTAGGGACCAAGCCATCAATAGACAGAGACACCTCAAACACTTCCAGATAAGTGAAGCACCCTGCACTCAGCAAAGGTCTCTTTGAACACATAAAGACCATAAAATGATAGCAGACATGGGAATTCAGGTGCCCCATCCCCTACTGTGCACCAGGCTTGCAAAGAAACTGATGCCCTGATGGTGAACGAGAGTGGGTGGTGTACTTAAGAAGGTGTGGGTTGCACCCCTTCCCAGACATGCATAAGTCATCAGTCCCACACAGTCCCACATCAGGGCACAGTGGTGGGCAATCACATCCCAAGTGGAATGGGAGGAGAACCCATCAGCAGCCATGAGTGTGGCTTCCACCAGTGGAATCTGGAAGCCTGATCCTAGGCAGGGAAAGCTCACCTACAAAGTGAACCTCACTCACATCTGGCCCATCTTCCCAACCAGATCAGGAAGAATCACTTCCAAGCCCTGATGCCTACAAGGTGAACCCCTTCTACCTTCCCCATTCCCTATGGCAGGGAAATCACTCTTCTTAAAGAGCAGAGTGTGGACTTGAATAGGGAGGGAGTGACACAAAAGGCACCCAAAGTCTTTCATGGTGGGAAGGTTTCTGGGCTACAAACTGCAGACAGCAAATGGAAGGGCCCATCCCTCATCCCATTCTTCACAGAGTGCTACCAACAGGGGCTGCTATAGTTGAGAAACCTGCCACAGGGTGGAGCAAGGAGTAGAAGTGAATATTGAGTGACCTATATTGAACCACAGAAAGAGCCCTTGAATAGGGAGTCACTGACTAGTTTCAGAACAACAAAACCAAAATGAATTACAGAGAGGAAAGAGAGGTCTGTCACTAATAAGGAAAAATCAGCAACAACAACAACAAAAAAATAGGCAACTCTCAGAGTATAATAAGACAATGCCAAAAAGAAGATATCACAGCACAAACAATAGATACCCCCCCAGAACAACTTTCCCCGATAACAGTCATAGAAATCAAAGATTGACTGGCTAAGTGATCAGGAACCAAGGGAAACTAGAAGCAAAACTCACCAAAGTCATACAGGAAGTAAAAGAGAAGTATTTTAGGCCAATTTTAGAAAAGTATTTTCTGAAATAATGGAAATGAAAAACTTCATCCTGGAAATTAAAAACACATAACAAGCAAAGAAAGTAGGATCAACCTACTTTCAGAGAAGAGAATTTCAGAGCTTGAAAATTAAAATATAGAATTAACTCAGTCACTTCTGCCCAGGTGCAGGAGGGCCGACGCTGTGCCCGCTCGCCCGACCGGGCCTCGCACCCGCGCCTCCACGGGACCAGCGCAGACGCTGCCGCCACAGCTGCCACAGCTGCCGCAGCCACTGCCACTGCCACCAGTAGCACATTGCACCACCCGGGCTGGAGGCGATCCACAACTTCAGTCCTTGAAGCCCCTTCAGGGAAGATCTGCTGGGATTGCTGCCACTTCTCCTGCAACCGAGATGTCCTGTCCACTGTAAGTCTCCTGTCGTCTGCCCTGAGGCAGGCAGCTATCTTGCCATCTTCAGCCTCTGCCGTACCTGTCCGGCCCCACCCCCTCTGGGGCGAGCAACTGAGATAGCACCATCTGCTGGCGATTCAAGGTAACAACACTGAAATGGGAGAAACAAACTTGATAAAGACATAGGCCAAAGTGGTGAACAGAGGGTGATCTGAACTGTCCTTCACAGCAGACCAGGGGCAACTGACCCTAATTGAAAACTAATTTACCAGCTTGAAAAGAAAACTAGAAATCAGACCTGAAAGGACATTGGACTTAAATGAAATGTCTCAGAGTGTGCTTCATTGGTTCTGTTAGTTTAATGACAATTCAATTCCTACTGTATTGTTCCTTTTTTCCTTTTTTCCCCTTCCTTTTCTTCTCTTTCTTCTCTCTGTAAACCATATCTTTGTATAGAGGAATAGCACACTAATAAGGTGGATGGATAGCTGGTATGTTAGCATCACTATATGTTTTATTTTTGTCTGTATGAGAGTTGGTTCGTCTGTAGCTGTGGTCTATTGTTTTTATCTGTTTCTGTATAGGCCTCTCTCTCTATTTGTTGGCACACTCGTTTGTTTTCCCCCTTACTCCTCTATCTCTCCACCCCCCTCTTCAACCCACTGTCTGCTCCATTCTCCCCTCTGCTAACCACATTTCATTTCAGGGAGTAAAACTACAACCCCACTGCACGGACAGATTCCAAGGCAGTGGGAAGTGGGTTCCAGATTATTCACACACCTGTCAGCGAATACCAGGACCTGCAGATAGATTTTGAATCACAGCTCCCCCCTTAAGTAAATCTCAAAACTGCAAAAAGGACCACCCCCAACCTACAGTACAACTCCAGAATTGAACAAAGTAAGAGGGCATACATAAAGAATAGGAGATTGAACAAACAGATATAAAACCAATCGCTTTACCCCCGAATAACAGAATTAAAGAAGATGGTGACATGGAGGGAAGGAAAAAGTAGAGGGGGGAAAACTGCACAAATGAAGAAAAAACAAAAGAAGAATATAGGTCTCACACAGACCCCTGGG
>NW_007068602.1:157198-157453 GCF_000164805.1 Carlito syrichta | reverse complement strand
AGAGATGAATGATCACTTCAAGAGACCAAACCTAAGAGTAATTGGGCTTCCTGAGGCAGAGAGAGAAACAGAGGCCACACTGGAACAAACATTTCATGAAATCATTCAAGAAAACTTCCCTCATCTCATCAAGAATGAAAAAATTCATACACAAGAGGTTCAGAGAACCCCTGCAAGACAACAAATGAGAAGATGAACTCCCAGACACATAATAATTCACCTAAACAAAGTAGCTATAAAAGAAAAAATCCTAAA
>NW_007068602.1:155114-156875 GCF_000164805.1 Carlito syrichta | reverse complement strand
ATTAGTGAGGAGAATTGAAATCTTTTCCAGATATGCAATCCCTAAGAACTACGCTGCACCAGACCACCTTTACAAGAAACACTTAAGAGAGTACTGAACACAGAAGAAAAAGAAGAAAGAACAACAGCATTCTTCACAAGAGTACAGGCAAAAGATTAAAAACACACATGAACCAACTCCAAAACCCAAAGAAAGACAACAAACAAACAGGAACAACTCTGTAAGAACCTTATGACAGGGATCAACTCTTGCATTTCAATTATTAACCTAAATGTGAATGGACTAAATGCACCACTGAAAAGACATAGAATGGCAAAATGGGTAAAATATCATCAGGCAACCATCTATTGCCTTCAAGAGATTCACCTTACTAGAAAGGACACCCACAGATTCAAAGTAGGAGGATGGGAAACAAACTTTCAGGTGAACGGAATACAAAAGAAAGGAGGAGTAGCGATCTTAATTTCAGACAAAATACCCTTCAAGCTATTAAAAATCAAAAAAGACACAGAAGGCCACTACATAATGATAAGAGGCTCAATCCATCAACAAGAAATACCTATCCTAAACATATGTGCACCCCACATAGGTGCGCCAACTTTCATAAAGCAACTTCTAGGAAAAATAAAGAAAGATATTGACTCTAACACCATCATAACTGGGGACTTTAATACCACACTCACAACCCTAGACAGTTCATCAGGACAAAAAATCAGCAAGGAGATTCGGAACCTCAGTGTGACTTTGGACCAAATGAACTTAATTGATACCTACAGAACACTCCATCCAAAGACTACAGAATACACATTCTACTCATCACCACATGGAACATGTTCTAAGATCGACCACATACTCGGCCATAAATCAAGCAGAAACAAATTTAAAAGGACTGAAATTCTACCATGTACCTAAAAGATAATACAAAAAAATCAATGAAACAAAAAGCTGGTTCTTCAAAAGGATAAACAAGATCGATGGTCCCCTAGCTAGACTGACCAAGAAAAATCGAGGAAAAAACCAAATAAGCACAATCAGAAACAAAAAGATGAAGTCACATCTGACCCTGAAGAAATGCAAAAGATCATTAGAGACTACTACATACACTTGTATGGAAACAAACTTGAAAACCTTAAGGAAATGGAGGACTTTCTGACATCACACAACCTACCTAGGTTGGAACAAGAAGAAATTGAGACCCTAAATAGACCAATAACAATCAAGGAAATTGACTACGTAATAAGAAAACTTCCTACAAAAAAAAGCCCTGGTCCAGATGGCTTTCCAGCAGAATTCTACAAGATGTTTAAGGAGGAGCTGATACTAATCCTACTGAAGGTATTCCAGGCGATTGAAAAAGATGGAACTCTCCCCAAATCATTTTACGAAGCCAATATCACATGATACCCAAGCCAGGTAAAGATCTAACAAAGAAAGAGAACTACAGGCCAATATCTTTGATGAACATAGATGCTAAAATTTTCAACAAGAACCTAGCAAACCGGATTCAGCAATACATCTCAAAAATCATCCACCATGACCAAGTAGGCTTCATTCCTGGGATGCACAGCTGGTTCAACATTTGTAAAACTATAAATGTAATTAAATTCATCAACAGATGTCAAAACAAAAACCACATGATCATATCATTAGATGCAGAAAAAGCTTTTGATAAAATCCAGCACCCCTTCTTGATAAAAACCCTTGAACATCTAGGCAATAGGGAACATACCACAAAATAGTAAAAGCCATTTACGAGAAACC
>NW_007068602.1:153924-154165 GCF_000164805.1 Carlito syrichta | reverse complement strand
TTTCTCAACCAACTCATCTTCGACAAAGCCCCCACCTCCTACCACTGGGGAGAGGAGAACATATTCAGTACATGGTGTTGGGAAAACTGGCTGACCACATGCAGAAGATTGAAACAGGACCCCTATCTATCTCTATACACAAAGGTTAACTCCAAGTGGATCAGAGATCTAAATGTAAAACCTGAAACCATAAGAACCTTAGAAAAGGAAGGAAATACTCTCATGGAAATCGGAACTGGCA
>NW_007068602.1:63784-153403 GCF_000164805.1 Carlito syrichta | reverse complement strand
ATGGAACTAGAGTCTATAATACTGAGTGACCTCTCACAGAAACAAAGATCCAAGTATCACATGTTCTCACTCATATAATTGACCTTGAACATGCAATGTAATACTATAAGGAAATGACTGACGGTACTGGGAAACTATGGGCGGGAGGGGGATGGGATTAACAGTCGCAAATATCTGTCTGGGAATGGGGAAATACCTCTTATCAACAGGTTGCTTGAATGAAACGTAATTGTATACCTAACCCTTAACTGTACCCCACAAAATCATAATAAAAAATATTGATTAAAAATAAAATAAAAAATAAAAAAAAGAAAAGAAAGGAAAAAAAAAAGAATTAACTCAGTCTATCAAAAACATAGGAAAAAAGCACAAAAAGGAGGAGCAAAGCTTCTGAGAGATATGGGACTATGTCAAGAAGCCAAATCTATGCCTGATCGGTACCTCTGAAGCAGAAAGGGAAATTGAGAACACCACAAAACAATTATTCCATGAGGTCATCCAAGAAATCTTTCCACATCTTACTAGAGATGCAACCCCCACAAGGTATCACATGAGAAGACCATCCCCAAGACACATAGTAATCTGCCTCTATAAAGTAAGCATGAAAGAAAAAAATCCTAAAGGCAGCAAGATTGAAAAATCAAACTACCTACCAGGGAAGACCCCTCAGAATTCCTTCAGAGTTATCTGCAAAAACACTACAATCCAGAAGGGACTGGAGTCCAACCTTTAACATTCTTAAAAATAAGCAATATCAGCCAGGAATTTCCTACCCTACCAAGCTAACCTTCATCAGTGACAGAAAATTAAAAACTTCCCGAGACATCAAATCCCTAAGAGCCAACCTTCAGACCAACCCTTCAGATCTACTCTTCAGGAGACCTTAAGAAGGTGTTGAACACAGGAAAAAAAAAAAGAAAAAGAAAAGAAAAAAAAAGAACTATCATACTTATTGCAAAAGTACAGGCAAGCACAGAGTCAAAAGAATACTCACAAAAATAAAATACACACGTGTATAAATGCAAAATTATAAAAGGGAAACAAAGCCACCACTAAGAGCTCTATGACAGAGATACACTCTCACATTTCAATAATCGATTTGAATGTGAATGGACGAAATATACCACTGAAGAGACATAGAATGGCAAACTGGATAAAAAAGCATTATCCAACTATCTGCTGCCTACAGGAACCTCATCTCACTGCAAAGGACACCACAGGGTCAAAGCAAGGGGATGGAAAATGGTCTTTCAGGCAAATAGAAAACAGAAGAAAGCAGGAGCAGCTATTCTGATATCAGACAAAGCAAACTTGGAAAAAAAAACATCAAAAGTTTAGCAAGACACAGAAGGACATTACATAATGATAAAAGGCTTAATCCATCAGCAGCTTAATTCATCTTAAACATATGCAGCTAACATAAGAGCACCTTTTTTAAATAAAACAACTACTAAGTAACCCAAGAGAAGAGGTTGACACTCACACAATCATAGTTGGAGACCTAAATACCCCACTAACAGTTTTAGATAATTAAGGTAAAAAACCAACAAGGAGATATAGAACCTTAACTTGAAATTCCATCAAACGTATTTAATAGTCATTTACAAAACACTCCACCCAACACCTACAGAGTATACATTCTACTCATCAGCAAAGGGTATATACTCCAAGATTGATAACATTATCAGAAATAAATCAAGTGTGAACAAATTTCAAAAGATAGAAATAATACCATGCACCTTTTCAGATCACAGAGGAATAAAAATAAATATAGCCAACAACGAGATTCCCCCAAAACACACAAAGATATGAACACTAAACAACATCCTGCTGAACGACTTCTGGGTCAACATGGAAATCAAAACAGAAATAAAAAATTTCCTGGAAACAAATGAAAACAGAGACACATCTTATCAGAATCTCTGGGATGCCATGAAATTAGTGTTAAGAGGAAAATTCATAGCATTGCATGCACACATCAAGAAAACAGAAAGATCACAAGTAAATAGCCTTAAATCATGCCTAAGGGAGCTGGAAAGGCAAGATCATCTAAAGATTATCAGAGATTACTACGAACACCTGTTTGCAAATAAACTAGGAAACCTAAAGGAAATGGAGGACTTTCTGACACCACACAACCTCCCAAGGTTGAAACAAGAAGAAACTGAAACTCTAAGCAATCCAATAACAATCCAGGAAATCAACTCAGTCATAAGAAATCTCCCCTCCAAAAAAAACCCTAAACCAGATGGCTTCCCAGCTGATTTCTACAAGTCAAACAAGGAGAAGCTGATACCAATCTTATTGAAAGTAAATCACTTAACCTTTTGATAGATACTGATCTATCAAAAAGTATGGTATAAGTGTATCTGTATGAATGGATGAGAGAAAAGTTCATGTAGGTATTCATGGGAGTTATGATGTATCTTCAGTAGTGATGTTTTTAGTGATACTAAGATACAAAATAAAAAATAGTAGGATAAATGTGTTTATTAAAAGCATGCAGACTGTAGTAAACATTTGCCATTTCTTTTTAGGCTGTTCAGCACTTTTTGAACATCTTATTATATTTAGGGAATTTACTGCCATGTAAGCCCTATCTTTCCAAAATTAATACAGAGAATTCTATTCTGCAGTGTCCTGTGAAGCTAGCACAGACACATATGACCCGGGCTCCACTACCAGACTCACCCATGTGAGATTTTAAATTAAAAGTGAACAACTTGAGAAAGGTAGCCCTGAACAGAAACATTTTGTAGGTGAGGGCTATGGCAGGAATACTCAACTTTGGAGGGAAGTCAGTTCTAGAACAGAACTGGCATCATAGGGGAAATAGTGGTAGAATTGGTTTCTTTTTAGGGCAATTCTGTCACACAATTTTAACGATTGTTTCTCGAAGTTTAGCATCAATGTGAACTACCCAATATCCAGAGTCAGTTATGTTGTTTGAAACTAACAACCCTGAGTACTACTAGCACCAAATACCAAACTAATAGCCAAAGAACTTCAAAATGGTTGCCTCTGGGAGTGAAAACCAGGGATGGGAAGAGATTGATCAGGTAACTAACGGTTTCACCATAAGCCTTTGGAAACTATTTGACTAACCATGTACATATATGTTTTATAAAAATTAAAATTTAAACAAAACAAGGAAAAAATGAGATTGAAATATTAGAGTATCTTTTTATTTTTATTTTTATTCTTTTTGAGCTGGAGTCTCACTCTGTCGCCCAGACTGGAGTGCAGTGGCCGCTCCCGGCCACCGCAGCCTTGACCTGCTGGGCTCTGGTGATCCTTCTGCCTCAGCCTTCCGAGTAGCCGGAATTACAGGCGTACACTACCATGCCCGGCTAATTTTTTGATTTATTGTAGAGATGAGGTCTTGCCTGCCCAGGTGGGTCTCGAACCCATGGGCTCAGGCAATCCACTCACCTCAGCCTCCCAAAGGCGTGGGATTACAGGCTGAGCCACCGAGCCCGGCTTAGAGTATTTTTTGGAGAGTGTAAATGTATCACATGGATTCTGTCTCTCCTTTTTTTTTTTTCTGTGAGAGACATTACTAATTGATAAGAGTTCTCCGGAGCCTCAAGAAAAACTCACAGTATTTCTCAATATCTATTTTTAGGTATATCATATTCGAGTCTTCAGATGAAAACTATTTGCCATACTTGACCTAAGAGTAAATACTCAATCTGTCAAAGAAATAATCTTGTATTTCTGAACTTAAGTGAAAGCAAGCCCAGAATATGCTTTATGGTATGCCAAACTAGAACATACATCCTTGTGTACTGAAAAACAACTTAACTAAAATATATTAACTACACAGAACACTAGTATTCCAGTGAAATTGCTACAGTTGAAAAAAACCATTTGAATTTTTTTTTATTTCTCAATATTAATGTAAAGATATACTTTGAAGCCTTGCAAGACCATGATTAACAGAATTTTATTACTGAGAGTTTTCAAAGTAGTGCATATAACTTCACTAGCAATATTGACACTTCATAAGAAAATTATTTTCCTACAGGTCAACATATAGTTAATTCACATTTGGAGATGAGGTTACCATGACAGCATGACAACTTAATGAGATGTAAACAGGTTTAGAAAAGGGATTATTAAAGGAAAGAGAAAAGAAATGCCTTGATATGGAAAGACAGAATACCAGAATTTTCTAGACAATGTTTAATAGTCATTTGCAAGGACTTATTGGCATTCTTTTATCATGATTTTTTTTCTATTTCTACTCCTATAGTAGTGAGATTATTTGTTCTGTGAGGAAAATAAGTTTCTGTACAAGAACAAGATTCAAGAAGCACACTTATATCCATCAAGCACAGGATCTGTTAAAATCTCGACATTTTTCAATGGCACTTTTATTTTCCCTGGAATTTGATTATATCTGCCTCATCTTTATATTAATCACATGGCAGTGTGCAAGGGCAAAAGATTATGGCATGAATTTTCTGGCCCACGCAGTCTCAGAGGAGATTATAGCTCAGGTCTTGGAAAGGAAGAACTAGGCAGTGCATGATAATGAGACATGGAGCAATGTGGGGTAATGGTATGATGTTAGAAAGAGCACCAGAAGACAGAGGACTCCAAATTATGTCAAACCTATGAAGTGACATTGGATAAATCATATAACCTCCGAATCTCATTTCTCTCTTCTGTAAAGTGAGATCGATAGGTTCAATGGTCACTAAAATCCTTCTTTGCACCAAAATCCCCCAAGATTGATGTGGCATGTTATATATTTTTTATGATTCTTATGGATGAATGCTTAAACATAGAAAGTATATGGATGGAATGGGCTGTATGCTCGTAGTAAAACACAAAATTATGTCTAGTGTTAAGAGCAGTGCCAAGGTAGGCACAGAGGACATAAGAACCCATTTGGGTAGTTTAAGACTGGTACAATTATGTGTAGTCACAGAAAGGAATTAAGAAACTGAGTACCATATAGAAAATACCTCTGCAAAGGCTATGTAAAAAAGAGAGCTTCAAGAAAAATAAAACAACAAAATTCCTAAAGGCATGAAGTGATTCATATATTTTTTTCTTATGGACAGTGTTTAAAAAGAAACAATATGGTTTTTTTGTTAGAAGACTGAAAGGACAGACCGAGTGGGAAGCCATTAGGTCTTAACACAATGAGGAGAAAATAGAAACGGTGTCCTGGAGAAAAGCATACTCTAAGTAAAGATTAACTTTGCTGACTTTGTCTTTCCAGAAAAACAGACTCCTCAAGCATGACTGTTATCAGCCTAGTATAATCTTAAAATAAACTCCTGGGGGTGGTGAGATTCCTTGACTTGGTGCCTGGTGACCAGGACTCCCCCCATGGTCTGCAAGACATTCAGAAGTGGTCAACAAGGGAATCATGACAGTCACGTCTACCTGACTACAACATCTCCAAGGGAAAGGATTTAAGCAGGGGACCTGGGGTGGGGGTGGTGGTGGGGTTACAGTGCCACACTCACCTTAGAGTGCTGGTCCCCTTTCTTTCTGTGGGAAGTGAACTTTTCTTAAAACAAATCTTTTCTTCCTTAATCTCTTTGTGTGTTGCAAATCTTTGCATTACTTGGATCTCTGGTTGCCAGTGTGCATCTCTGGCATGCCATTTTTAGCAGTGTTGTGCTCCTCATCATCCTAACCCTAACAAAGACTTACCTTGGTTGGGTTGGATATGAGATAGCAATTCAGATGATAGCTTTAGCCCTAGATCACAAATTTGGGTAAATTAATGCTTTTTATTTATTTCTATTCATCAGTTAAAATGTGTGGGTTAGTACTTATTTTATTTTATTCTTTTAGTACCATTTAAGGGACCATATCTCAGCAGAGTGAT
Source organism: Carlito syrichta (assembly GCF_000164805.1). Lineage (NCBI taxonomy): Eukaryota > Metazoa > Chordata > Mammalia > Primates > Tarsiidae > Carlito > Carlito syrichta. Next base: position 147,552 of record NW_007068602.1, on the reverse strand, counting down.
TAGGAATGAAGGCTCTTGAGTCAGAGCTGGATTTGAATCCAGCTTCATTATTAACCTCCTGTGTGTCCTAATTAAGTAATCTCTCCAAGCCGAGTTTCTTCATCTCTAAGAAAAGAGCAAGTCTGTAGTAGACATTTTCCATTTTTATCTCCCTGGAGTTTTTCCACTGTCTTCCAAAATCGTTTTTTCCTGTGGGGACACTAATTCCATGTGATTAGGTCAGAAAGGGTTGAATCCATCTTTTCCTATCCACATGGTTGGATACAACCTGGGTCTGCCCAACCATATTACTCTTCTCTCTGATCAGTCAGTCTCAGTTCAGGGATAAGCAGATGATCCAAGGCAGCCAATTAGAAAATTCTCTGGAATTTTTCTCCCAGAGTTATGAGGACAATGCATCGTTTCTGTTTGGGCTGCTAAGGGTGTAGAATACAAGTATGAGTCTATCAATCTCTACTGTGGATACTATGTTAAGGGAGACTTTTGGAGAGAGAGCTACAGGTAGGAATGAGTATAGAAATATAGATAGAGACAGAAAGAGGTGAGGATGGGCATTGAGAGGGGAATGAAATCAAGCTAGAGATAGGGATAGGTTAGCACCTTAATGGTATGTTTAAGCCCTGCATCCAGCTGAGCTATTACTCTCAGATCTTTTGGTTACATGCACCAATGAATTCCTTTTGTTTAAGGTAGGGTGACTTTGGTTTCTATTGCTTACAACTGAAAGAGTCCTCATATAATATTTACCTGATAGGGTTATATTATATTTACAATAAATAAAATATACAAAAAAAATATATAAAGCACTTAGCACAGCATTTAGCATGCCAAGTTGTCATTGTAAGATGCTAAATACGCAGTAGCTGTTAGTAAGATGAGTTAAGTACAAGAATTACATATTTCTTTCATTCCGGCCGTGGTGCTGGCAGGATGGCCAAGTGTCCAGGCCTCTGTACCTCCAGGAAGCTCCGCAGCCACCATCGGGACAAGAAGTGGCACGATAAGCAGTACAAGAAGGTGCACTTGGGCACAACCCTGAAGGCCAACCCTTTTGGGGGCGCATCCCATGCCAAGGGCATTGTGCTGGAGAAAGTAGTGGTTGAAGCCAAGCAGCCCAACTCTGCTATCAGGAAGTGCATTCGAGTCCAACTGATCAAAAATGGCAAGAAGATCACAGTCTTCGTGCCCAACGATGGCTGCTTGAACTTCATTGAGGAGAACAATGAAATTCTGGTTGCCGGATTTGTTTGGAAAGGTCATGCCGTTGATGATATCCCCGAGGTCCGCTTTAAGGTGGTCAAAATAGCCAGTGTCTCTCTTTTGGCCCTGTACAAAGGCAAGAAGGAAAGGCTAAGATCATAAGTTGTGATGCTGGAAACACCTAGTAATAAATTTAAAAAAAAGGAAAGAATTACATATTTATACTTTTGTGTTTTTTTAAACATAAAAATAACATATGAAGATTCAAAGTGAGAAAGATAAAACATAAAAAGATTCCTAACAGTGTACTATAAGGCTATAGTGTGGCTTTAGAAAAATCACGGAAGCCCTTTGCCACCTATGCAACTAAGGATTTAAGCTACATTATTTAAAGAGGGGGAAGTGTCACTTCTTAATGGAATGGGTCCCAAGCAGAATCATTCATTCATTCATTTTCTTCATTTTTCATTCAATCAGTTTTTCATACCTTAAATGAATATAATGTGCTTGTTCCAAGATGTACAGGAAGAAATAACTGATTCTTTGTTTTCTAAAAAAACTATGGTTTAACACAGAGATAGACATGGAAAATATTTCAAAGCAATTTGTTAATTGTTATCATTAGAGCATGAACCCAGTGCAGAGGCACATAAGAGAAAGGACACATGCATCTGCTCTCTCTGGGGAATCATGGAAGATTTCAAAGGGTTGAGCACTGGAACTGAGACTCGAGTTTTTCAGGTTACTGAGCACAAGAAGGGCATTCTAGGTAGAGAGAACAAACACAAACATGAAATGTGAGGAAGAGTGGCAACTTGCTGAAATACGGAGTTTGAAGTTAGGAGTAATGGTAGATGTGAGGCGGACAGAGAGGCAGGCATCAAACCTTGGCAGCCTTGTGCGATCAGTCAAGGATATTAGGCAGACAGAAGAGTTGTTGCTCCTAGGGGCACAGTGGATAATGTGGATGGCAGGGCTCAGAGCAGGAGCAGATTGCATCAAGGACAGCTGCTAAAGAAATGACCAGACTCCATCTATCAGTTAAGATTCACTTCATCTGCACACACAACAGCAGCAGGAGAAACAGTTCTTTCAACCAGACAGAGATTTACTTCTGTCTTAAACAATTTGAAGATAGGCAGTCTGGGACTGGGGAAGTCCCCCAGTTGTCAGAACAAGGCTCCTTCCAGCTCCCTGTGTGGACCTTGCTCGATATTTGCACAAGATGGCTGCTGGAGCCCAAGCCTTGAGTTTGTGTTCCAGGCAGCAGATTGATGGAAGAGGATCATGCAGGTACTCCACACCATTCCATTTATGTCCTACTATCTTGATGAGGTCATTTGACAACAACTAGCAGCAAGGAAGACGGAAAGACTTGGGTGGGCAACAATGTGTCTAGCTAAAAGCCAATGTTTTAATACCACAGAGGGGATTAAACGGATGTTAGCAGCCCCTGACACAGTACTGTGGATAAAGTAGCATGGTAGGATGAGGCAGGGAGCAAAGCTGTTTGTCATTGCCCAAAGGAATAAGCAAGAACAAGTTGACATGTGCAGGCAATAATGATCACAATGACAAGGCCATGCCTGGGCATTCACTGGTGTGTTTGCTTTGCTCCATAGAGATCTGTACACTTAGGGGCTTGTGCACACACATATACTTAAGTACACACACCGCACAATGGGTCAAAAATATAGTACAACTCTATACACTTCGGTCACAGGTATTAATAATGAATACGAAGCTACCTTGTTGATTCTAAAATTCAGATGACTCTGCTTTCTCATTAATAATAAACCAGACACATCTTTTTAAATATAAACTTCCGTTCTATGCTCCCTGCAAAAATTTTCAAGCTGAGGAGAACTCTGTCTGTCCTATGATGTCAAAGGATTTCTGGAGACTTGGGAATGTTTTAAGAGCTAAGACTTAACTATTTGAGGTGATAGTGAAACCAAGTTTAACCATCAAATTACTATTTTGGACACTGTGTATATCTGTCAGAGACTGTTTTTCAGATTCCCAGAAGAACAAGTCATTAAATAAATATTCTAGAGGGCTTTAGCATCAGCTAAAACCAAACGTATGAAATCTATGACACCGTTAGATTTCCATCTGTTCCAGGAGCTGTTGCTGATACATTTGGGGTCATCCAGGCACTATTTCAAAATAATGTGAGTTGTAGGGACCATTAATCATCTGCAGACTCACTATGGGGGGAGAACACGGTACCAGATGCAGTACACCTGATGCTGTCCCCAATTTACTAGGATCATTTCACAATTCATTCATATTATGGCAGTCTGGTGTTCGAAATCTGCTCAAAACAAGACAAACATATGCTGGATGGCTGCTAGGTAAGCATGTTTCTCAGGGTAATGAATTATACTTAGCAGGTTGCTGCATAAATTAATTTATTCCTGATCTGCAAGAATCATTTGGAATTGTCTCTGGACATTCATGTCAAAAACTTAAAGTTCTAAAGAATAGACTAGAATGAAACTCACACGCTTGCCAGGACCATAACGGAGTATTTCACATTTGATGCTAATATATTGTAAAGTATGTGCTAATGAATTACAAATGGTGTCACATAGTCTTTGCATGTTGTCTTATTAATTCAAGACTTTAGAATTTTAAAATGCATTTTCAATATGATTCAAGTGTATAAATATTAAGGAGGCATTAACCTTTATCAAAATGACTTTTCCTTGTATTAAAAGATCAAAATTTAACATAACAGCGTACAGAATTTGACTTTGCTGTAGAGTGGTTGATGAGAAGAAGAGTGTCTGCCCAGAATTCTTCAGGTAAAAACTGTGAAACCTTTCTTTGGGAATGGCAAGAGTGGGAATAGGAGTTGGGGGGGAGGGGAGAAGAATACTACAAATTGTGAGAAAAGAGTCAATTGAAGGATGTCAGTTCTTTGATTAACATGCTACTCGTCATTCTTTAGCAGAGAATAATAAAACCCTGCGGGCACTAAATAAAATGAGAGTTTTTTTATCCCAGACAACCTACAGAGTTTGTGTCAATTTGGAGTCACTGATGCAAACATTTTGTTCAAATATTTTATTTGTTTTCTACCCACGTGGCACAGACAAGAATGCTTTCAAGGTCTAATGAATATTTTGGTGGATTGTGGGATCCCATGAACTGGCCTCCTGCAGCTGATCAGGGACCTTGGTGAAGCAAATTGGGGCTTAAACTCAAGTCCTCAGAACAGTGATTCACTTATACAGCTATCAATTCACTTACGAAAATAAAAATAAAGAATGAAAGTCAGCCAGATTTGCAACAAATTTCCAGTCTCAGGGGAAACACAGACTACAAGAAAATAAAACAACAAAATAAATCATTTTTGTTTTACCTTGCCAGAATCTTCCATTTTAGGGCTACCACTTTAGGCGGCATTATGACCACTGCACTACCCCCCACACCAGTAAGCCAGCAGTCACCTTGGATTTGTTCACTGTCATGGCCCCATCTTCTGGCACAGTGCCTGGCACCTAGCAGGTGTTCAATAAATATTTGTCGAACAAAACAATAGATATCAAGGGTCATGATGATAGAAACCACCTCTTCAAATTAACTTGGGAAACATCCCAGGGAGTAGTAAGTCATAATTGAAATCTTATACCATAATCCATGTCCCAGAAACTTCTTTTTTTTTTTTTTTTTGAGTTGGAGTCTCACTCTGTCGCCCAGACTGGAGTGCAGTGGCTGCTCGTGGCCACAGCAGCCTCGACCTGCTGGGCTCTGGCGATCCTTCCACCTCAGCCTTCCAAGTAGCCGGAATTACAGGCATGCACTACCACGCCCGGCTGAATTTTTGATTTATTGTAGAGATGAGGTCTTGCTGCCCAGGCGGGTCTCGAACCCGCGGGCTCAGGCAATCCACTCACCTCAGCCTCCCAAAGGTGCGGGATTATAGGCTGAGCCACTGAGCCCGGCCCAGAAACTTCTTAAGGGACTTGTGAATTTCTAATGTTAAGTCTCATTTGGTTAAAAATTCCTATTTGTGCTTCTATATTTATGTGCAATAAATCATAGGGTTATTTATCAACTGTATTGTAAAAAACGAGTCCAAATTGTAGAAATTTCCTATATTAAAGCAAAGAAGATATATTCTGTAAGGGAATAATTATATGAATTGTGGGATATTTTAAGTTGTGATTTCATAAGCAATTCTAATGAGGCACTACCTCATGCCAAAATAATACGTTTTCTCCAATGACTTAAGTCTTTTCCAGTTTGAAGGGAAGTCCTTTCATGAAAACAACCTCCACAACGACCACTGGGGGTACCTTTTGTGTGGTCACAACACTGGGAGCTCCTCTTTCCTATCATACTGATCAACACGTCAGTTTGGGAATCTTGGGTTGAACTCTGATTAGAGTGAAACACTGGATTGCTACTGTTCCCATGGATTTATTTGGAAGAGAAGGAGCGGAGAGAGTGATGACTTCACCTCTAAATAAAAACACAGAAGTACATCTAGATTGACTTTATAGATCATATTTATTAGAGCCAACAATTGTCCCCTTTCCCCTCATTCCCAAGTACTGCTGTCACTAATCAAATTGGTTTCATCCTTTCCATATTCAAAAGGATATGTTTTGTGTTTGCTGGAGTACCTCCTACACTGTGAATGTTTAATACTTAATTCAGTTTGTAAATGACTGCTGTGGCACTGACTACTAGTTGTCTCCCAATACGTTGTATAAATGAACCAAAGGTGGCCTCTGTATAGCCGCTCCAGCTTGTTTATTTCTCACTGCAGGCTGAGACCTATTCATTCAAAAGCTTTCCTGTGCCAAACTCAAATTTTCACATGTCCAATTGTTTTTAAAAATAGCCCAAAGAAGCAATTGTGTAACTTTGAGTCTCCCTGCTTTGCAAAGCCCAGGAAGTCTCACTCCACACTGTTGGCTCATTTTGATAAGATAGAGCTTGTGGTGATAAGACCCCAAGCTGCTACAACCCATTAGAGTTCTCAGACTCAGAGATCCTCCACTGTGCTGCTGAGTGACTTCACCCGAGATGCCTAAATTCCCTCATCGATCCCCTTCTCATCCAGAAGTTATCTTACCCTCCTCCCCTTCTGGATGGTGGCCCCTACACTCGAGCCCCAGGATAGTCTCATGCTGTGTGGGACTTCCCCTTTCATGCAGCCCTGTTCAAGTGCGCTCCAACAAAGCTGGTCATGTCTTTTTCTTTAGTTAGCCCCAAGTCCCCTGACCTCCCTACATGATATCATTTTCACACAATCCCACAGTAATGGAATCCTTACTTTTAGGATGCTCCAATTAAGCATGGTTGCCTAGAATAAGAACTACATGTCTCAGCTGCCTTGACATTGGGTGGTCATGTGACTAAATTCTGTGTAATGGGACGATAAGCAGAAGTATCTTAGCCATGCCTTCTGGGAATCTTTTTTTAAATGACTGCTGGTTTCCACATTTTGTCCTTTCTCCTTGTTCCCTTGTCTTTTTCTCCTTTTGCTGGTTGAAATGCAGATGAGATGGTCAGAGATGACACAGCTAAGATGGAATATACAATGGCCTTGGGAATGCAAGCCACACACAAAGGAAGAACGTAGAAAGACTCTGGTTCCTTGAGGACATTTTGAAGATTTGCCATACCAGACCCGGAGTGCTGAGAATATATAAACTTTTGCTTAAACCTCTATTATTGACTGGGCGCAGTGGCTTATGCCTATAATCCCAGCACTCTAGGAGGCTGGGGTGAAAGGATTGCCTGAACCCATGGGTTTGAGACCAGCCTGGGCAACTTGGTGAAACTTCTACAATAAATCAAAAAATTAGCTGGGCGTGGTGGCACATGCCTGAAGTTCCAGCTACTTGGAATACTGAGGTGGAAGGATCGCCTGAGCCTAGCAGGTCGAGGCTGCGGTGGCCGTGAGCGTGCCACTGCACTCCAGCCTGGGCGACAGGGTGAGACTCCAACTAAAAAAAAAAAGCCTCTGTTATTTTCCATTTCTAATACTTCCAGTTAAGATGAAAACAAACTGATATGATTAGATTTTGTGGTAGATAGTGTTAGGTAATGGAAAAGTTGAGAGGAAAAGTGAAGTCCTATGTGAATGAGGCAAAGAAAAGAATAATGAAGAAAAAATCTGGCAATAAAAGTATAAACTGCCCGCAAATGTGGTTGGTCACATGGCTGCTAAGTGGTGAAGTAAGATTTACACACAAGTCTGTCTGACTGCAAATTCTATGTTCTTCATTATTGCATTGTTTCCACACCTGTAAAATGGGGATAACAATAATTGGGATTACTTTCATAGAGTTATTGCAAGAATTAAGTGAAATAATGCATATGAAGTTCTAATGCAGAGCCTAGTACATGAACTGTTTGATATCTGCTGGATCTTTAAAAAAAATTATTTCTGTGCACACATTATTCCCTCTATCTGGTTGTCATTTCTTTCCTCTTTGCCAAGGAACCTAAGCGTTTCCCCCATGAAACTTTTGTTGGCTACTACCTACCCTTTAATCTGTATTTATCTTTTATAGTCCTTAATTCATTATATTATAATCATTTCCTTACAGCAATTTTTAATTATAGTATTCAAAAAGCTCGTCTAATCATAAAAAGTCCATGAAGTGTTTATGAAAACCGATGATTCCCAAGCTTTCTCTGACGATTCAGATTTGCTGGGTCTGAGGTGATGTCCAAGCACTGGTATTTTTAAAAAATCCCCCTGGATATATATATATGTATATACACACACACATTTTTTTCATATGTCTGTGGGCTGTGTGTATATGTTCTTTTGAAAAATGTCTGTTCATAGAAATTGACCTTCCGTATGATCCAGCAATCTCCCTACTGGGAATATACCCAAAGGAACTCAAAGCATCCTACAAAAAAGATATCTTCACATGCATGTTTATTGCAGCACTATTCACAACAGCAAAAACATGGAACCTACTGTGCTGCCCATTGAAACTGGACTGTGTGGTACATATTCACAATGGAATATTATGCAGCCATAAAGAAGGACAAACATATGGACTTTGCAGCACCTTGTATGTATTTAGAGTCTATCACACTCAGTGATCTATCACAGAAACAAAGAAAAGAGTACCACATGTTCTCACTCATAAGCGGACCCTGAACCTTTACCATAATATGATAAGAAAGGGATTGGCAGTAGTGGGATACTGCTGGGGTGGGGATGGGGGGCACACAACATCTATAATGGTACCTGATTTCAAACCAGGCAAAGTGGGGATCAAAGGGAGGCCCACATTTTACCTGTATGATGTCCACTTATATACCTAATCCTGAATTACATCCCACATCTTTAAAATAAATAAATAGATAAGAAAAATTGTTCATGTCCTTTGCCCACTTTTTAATGGAGTTATTTTTTTCTCTTGTTGAGTTCCTTATAGACTCTGGATATTAGCACTCTGTCAGATGTGTCTTTTGCAAATATTTTCTCCCATTTTATAAGCTGTCTGTTTACTCTGTTGATAGTTGCTTTGCTGTGCAGAAACTTTTTAGTTGAATTAAGTCCCATTTGTCTATTCTTATTTTTGAAGATTCAGTCATAAATTATTTGCCTATGTCAATGTCCAGAAGAGTGTTTCCTAGCTATTCCACTACAATTTTTTAGTTTCAGGTCTTATATTTAAGTCTTTAATTCATCTTGAGTTAATTATTATATATGGCAAGAGATATGGGTTCAGTTTCATTCTTCTGCATATGGTTAGCTAGTTTTCCCAGCACCATTTATTGAATAGAGTGTCCTTTCCCCAGTGTATAATTTTGTCAACTTTGTCAAAGATCAGCTGCAGATATGTGGTTTTATTTCTGGATTCTCTATGCTGTTCAACTGATCTCTGTCTATTTTTATACCAATACTGTGCTGTATTGGTTACTACAGCCTTGTAGTATATTTAAAGTCAGGTAATATGATGCTTCCAGCTTTGTTCTTTTTGCTTAGAATTGTTTTGACTATTTGGGCTCTTTATTGCTTCCATAGGAATTTTAGGATTTTCTAATTCTGTCAAAAATGATGTTGGTTATTTGATATAAATTGCATTGAAACTTTAGATTGCTTTGGGCAGGATGGTCATTTTATGAAAATGGAGTCATCTGATCTGCAAGCATGAAAAGTTTTTCCATTTGTTTTTGTTATCTACAATTTCTTTTCTCTGTGTTTTGCTTCTTTCATCAGTGTTTGGTAGTTCTCCTTATAGTGGTCTCTAATCTCCTAGGGTAAATGTATTCCTGGGTATTTTATTCTCTTTGCAACTATTGTAAATGAAATTGAGATCTTGATTTGATTCTCAACTTGAGTATCATTGGTGTATAAAAATTTTGTGCATTGATTTTGTATTGTGAAACTGAAATCATTCATCACATCTAGGAGTCTTCTAGAGGAATCTTTAGTATTTTGTAGGCATAGGATCATACCATCAGCAGACAGAGATAATTTGGTTTTCTGTTTTCAATTTAGATTACTTTTATTTTTTCCCTCTCGCCTGATTGTTGTAGCTAGGACTTCTTAGTACTATTGAATAGGAGTGGTGAGAGTGGGCATCATTGTCTTATTCTGGTCCTTAGTGGGAATGCTTTCAACTTTTCCCAATTCAGTTTCATGTTGGGGTTATCTTTGTCATAAATGACTTTATTATTTTGAGGTATGTTTCTTCTATGTCTAGATTGTTGAGGGTCTTTATTATTAAGAAATGCTGAATTTTATTGAGTGCTTTTTTTGCATCTATTGAGATGATTATGGGGTTTTGTTTTTAAGTCTGTTCATGTAGTGAGTCGCATTCATTGATTTGTATATTTTGAGTCATCTTTGCATACTGGAATAAAACTCCCTTGATTGTGGTGTATTATCTTTTTTATGTACTGTTGGATTTGTTTTGCTAATATTTTGTTAAGAATTTTTTGCATCTATGTTCATGGAAATTGGCTTGTAGTCTTTTGCTGTTGTTGTTGGCTTTGGTATCAAGGTCATATTGGCTTTGTAGACTGAGTTAGGGAGGATTCCCTCCTCCTCAATTTTTGGGAACAGTTTTAGTAGGATTGGTACCATTCTTTGTACATCTTGTCCAATTCAGCTCTAAATCTAGTCCCAGGCTCTTTTGCTGTTCTTAGGAGATTTATTACTACCGATTCATTTTCACAACTTGTTATTGGTCGGTTCATGATTCCTATTTATTCCTGGTTCACTCTTGGGAGGTGATTGTTTCCAGGATCTTTAACATTTTTAACAAGTGACATGATTTTTTTTCAGTCACTAGGGGTAACAGTGAATGCTGCCACTCCCATTTTGTGATTCTTGTGATTCATGAAGTTTGGGAAACTGCAATATTAGATGATGTGCCCCTTGAGTGCAGAGACAGGCTTTACTGATCTTGTTATACTTTGTACCTAACTTATAATGTATGCTTGATAAATGTGTGTGGAATGAATTATTTGCCTTGAGATGGGCTCTGAAGGATAAGTATGAAGGCAGGAGACACAAACTGAAAGTGGAGTGGCTGGACTAGAGAACAGTCATCCTAGGAGAAAGTTTATAACCAAGACTCAAAGAAGTGGGAGCATAAGGTTGTTTGGGGGAATAGCAAACAATTCAGTTGATTGAATCATAGGGTATATGCAAGAGAAGACTGGGGAAGAAGTTTGAAAAATGTGTTTGGGTCACATGGAGCAGCCCTTGAACACCAGGGTCCCGAATGCCATTGATTTTGGCTGGTAGTGAAGCATCCCTGAAGACTCTTGAGTGAGACAGTGATGCAATGGGAGCTGTGCATTCCTAAGATTTATCTGAAAATAGCTTGAAGCCTGGACTGAAGAGAGGAAAGACAGGAGATTATGAAGATACCACTTTAGTGGCTTTGCAGTAATCCAGCAAGATAATGAAAGTCTGAACTAAAGTGGTGGAGGGGGATGATTCAACAGACATTCAAAGGTTAGTGATCATTTCTCTAACAGTAACACAGATGATGCCATCCTGTGCCTCATTCCTGTCTATTTTTAGATGGTAGCTAGACAAAAAGTTGCATTATTTATAGCGTGATCATATTTTTTTCACATTGAATACATCAAAATATCCACGAAGAGAACCTGAACTTCCCCAAAATACACAAAGTAGTTACCAAACTGATAGAATTAAACACTCCAATAGAATTAAAACAAAATGGTTAACTAAAGAGCCTTGCTGGTGAGAAACAGAGACTTCCCAGAAAGGCATTTATTTAATGAAAAATGAATTCAGAAGGTAATGTGTTAATTTAAGTATCCTTCTATAAAATATACTTGCAAGTTAAAAAAATAGCCACAGGTCGCATAAATTAAGACAATTTAGGTTAAAAATTTCTCTGGGAAGGAAATAATCAAACATAGTGGACCTCTGCAATGAAACAATTAAATTAATAATTAATTAAATTAAATCAATTAAATTATTAAATAACATTAATTACCCAGGTGCTGTTAATCAGTATCCAGGCAATTGGAACATTAAAACTTCATCCCAACTCTTTCCCACAAAAGATAATTGTTTTAGAAGTTATTGTAAGAGTTTTTGCCTATAGTCTCAGTGAGTGTTTGCCTCCCTGGCATTCTTTTACCTCTTTCCCTTCCCCAAAATATGGGGAGTCCTTTGGTTCTGGAAAGTCACTTCTACCCCCAGTTCCAGGGAAGAAACAAGTGATCAATTTAATCAAATGTTTTTCCTCACCAAATGTTTCCACTTCCACAGTAATGGCTCAAGGCTCTTGACCTGATGCAGGCAAGGTATAGAAGACCAATAGCTTTTGGTTGCCAATAACAGAAACTCTGACTCAAATTGGCTAAAATAATGATTATTTTCTCTGACAATTAGAAGCCTAACAGTAGAGCAATCCCAGCCACACTGGAACAAAGGCTCCAGGGTTTAGCTTTGCAGGCTCCACAGGTTGATGCTTTCCTCAGGACGTTTTTCCTCGTGATCACAAGAAATCTGTTGGCAACAACTAGAATGACATCCTTCCTTTCTCACACAAAGCAGGTAAAATAGACAGGAAGCATCCTGCCCTTTAAATAACTGGGCTTAACTTTACATAACTGATATGACTGGGATAATTTAGGACATATGCTCAGCCTGAGCCATTTACCAGGTTGATATCTTTCCTGATTAGCTTATACCTTGATTCTTGATTTAATCATCAGGAGGGACAAAATACTAATATTAAGTTATACAAGTTAAGATTCTAGAGATGAAATGAATATCCAAAAAGAGCAGTGTTCTTTTAGAAAGGCAGAAGTTAGAGAAGGAGAGATGGACGTTAATGCAAAAAGATGTTAGAATCCATGTATCACCTGAGACAGCAATATGGTGAGTGAGTTGATTACTCAGCAGAAATTTCAAAGTAGGTGGCAGAGATAGCAGAGAGCTGATTAGTTGTGTCAATCATATCAAGGGAATAAAATGGTAGGGAGAGTAGAGAATGAGAATGGATTTCATGTGAAAGATTTTTAAAGACAGAGATGCAGATGTGCTGTGAGACTCAAGCCCCCACCCTGAGGGGGTGGGGTATCAATCTTAGCACAAGTGGAGGGAGACTGCACTGGAATTCCTTGGATAGCAGGTGGTTTCCCCTGCAGTTAGAGGGTCAGTGTGGATGCAGCTTGACTCTCACCCAGGAAATCTAGAGGCTAGAGGTGGGCTGGCGTGCCGGTGGCCACAGAGTGAAGGAGGGTTGCTGCTACACTGTGTTGGATATGCAATCACAGAGTTTTGAGGACAAGGAATGTATAAATGTTTCCTGTAACCTGGATGAGGGCTGTACATGTGTATTTGAGAGTCAGTGTGGAAATCATCTTTCCATTAGGAACATCCGAGGAACAATGACTCTCAATAGAAATGAAGCTGAGAAGGGCCCCCTATTCCCTAGAGTTTTTCAGAAGGATGTACAGAAATAGTGTATGTTTTCCCAGATCAGAGAAACTTCAGGTGAAAGAGAACACTGAGAACTCTAAAGAGCCCCCCAAGTGAGTGAACTTTAAACATCTGCCAGATCTGGAAAATGAGAGGCCATCTTACAAAAGCGGAGTTCACGGAGGACACGCCTGTGCCCTTTCCTTTCCAACCTCCCTGATCTCCAGTCCCAAAGAAGTAAAAAACCAGAAAGCAAGCTAGAGAAAGAAAGAAGGGCCAGCCCTTACAACCCCTGCAAGTGACCAGCCTGTAGCCGGCCCTAGTTTAGTTATGGGAGTGGAGAAGATTTTAAGTTGAATTGTTTGGATTTTAATTATTATGTGGACCTGAACATTTTTAAATGACTGAATTGATACTGTGTTTGCATCCTATAGTAATTTTAAGCTTTTTATTAGATAAAAGAGACCCCAAATCATAGGCTTTCTAGGAGTTTTCATCATGGAAGCACTTTATCTTGCCATGATCTGCATAAGCAAAAGGGATGCTCAGAGCCATGCCTTTCAATAACCAAGAAGCTAATTCCTAGACCCCGAGACCTCAGCTACAACTGCATCAGAAAAACAAGTGTCTTAACAACTGTACTTGTAAAAAACAGTAGCAGAAGCAGCATGGCCTCTTATGCATGACGTCTGCTTCCTCCCATATCTTGCAAAAGTCATCTGCATGACAGAGTCTAGATCAGGTGTAAAACTAAAGCTGAAGGGAGCCAGGAGATGCAGTCTTAACTTTCTAGAATCAAGTATTCAGCAAGCTCACCCTTGCATAGGGTTTGCATGGACTTGAGGCAGCCAGCTGTAGGATCCGCCACAGTGCCCACACCACACTATGTCCTGGGTAGTTTCACGGCATGAATGTATTTACTCAAGAGATAGGATTAATAAGAAACTGTCCACTTCATGGCTTCACTGTATACTTGGAAACTGACTATTCACCGACATCCAGGTGTGACCCCCGCTCACTACTTCCTGCTATGTGGCTACCTTTCTTCCAGACCCGCCCTTTCCTTGAACAATAAAGCTTCTCTCCACAGGTCTCATCAGAGATCCCATTCTTCGGGGCCCAGCTGAAGTACTGGTTTCTCCAGGAGCCTTTCTTCAGGTTTTCCACCAGGCTCCCCTGAACGCTTGTTTTCTGTGATTTCACAGCATGTCCTGCACAAAACACCATTTTTTTTTGCACAGAATTGGAAAAACTTTGGCTTTGTTTGCTCATTAGTTCACCCATTTATTCATTCAGTTATTCATTCAACAAATGTTTTGAGCCATTTAGGGTTTTTGTTGGGTTCCAGGTGGTGGGCAGGCACAGTTCCTGTCTTATTGAAGCTTATAGACCCAGATGGTGGAGACAGACATTGAACAAGTAAGCAAATTATTGAGATCACAATAAGCACTATGAAGGAAAACTACTGGACACTTTGAGAGAGCAAATTAGGGATCTGTCGTAAGTTGGTGGTCAGAGAAGGTGTCCCTGAGGAGGTACCACTTAAAATAAAAAGTAAAAGTAGGTATTAGAAGGCAGACAGTAGGAGGAAAAACATTCCAGGTGGAAGGAATCATATGTTTAAAGACCTGAGTCAGTAAGGAGAGTAGGAGTTGAGAGGACAGTATATTAGGGGCATGGTGGCAAAGGGTCAGTGGTAGGAGTGAGATGAGCTTAGCATGACAGACAGATCATGTGGCAGATCATACTAAACTGTGTCAAGAACTTTAGATGTAAAGCTAAGAATATTGGGGAAATTTTGAAGAGTTTATAGCAGTGCAGTAATATCACCCAATTAATGTTTAAAACCCAATTAATGTTTCCTCAGTGGAAGATGAATTGCAAAAGAGCAGGAATAGAAGATAATAAACTACCTAGGGAGTAATTGCAAAAGTTCAGGCAAGAAGTCACTGTGGTTGGCCATGGCTGCGGTCGCAGAGGAAATGCAAAGAGTGGTTTATAATCATTGCTATCTTCCCAAATAGATCACAAGCTTGGTGTTTTTTGTGCATATAGGACATCCTGCTTGCTGAAAGCCTATATCTACACTCAGTAAATATAATGAATTAGTACATTAAGTAATTGATTGCATGCTGTTTTAATCTCTTAAAAGAGGAGTAACTGGATCAAACATTTCACAACTGCTGAGAAAGCAATTATATAGACACATAGTCAATCAGTTTCCTTTGCTAAGAAGACAGACTTGTTACAAAAGTCAGTTTGGTTACTTTGGCCATATTAACAACTAAATAACACAGACTACATGGCTATTCAGAATTATGTTTTGGGTTTTTTTGTTTTGTTTTTTTAGTTTTTACCTATCTTTTTATTTGTTACATCTATTCTGTATTCTCCATATTCTTCTTTTGGATTTAAAAAAATTAATTTCTTATTATTTCTACTATTGGCTTATTAGCTATACCTCTTTGTTTTTTTTTTTTTTAGTGGTGGTTCTATGTTTAAAACACATTTGTAACTTAACACAGATTACTTCAAATACTAACCTTACAAGAGTATACATCCATTTCCCCCTTCTGGTCTTCATGCTATTATTGTCAAATGTGTTTCTTTACATGTGTTAAAAACCCAAAAATACACTGTTAATATTTTTTTCTTTAAACAGTCAATTATAATTTAAAGAGATTAAAAATTAAATGATCTTTTCTACTTGCCCACATTTTTACTATTTCCAGTCTTTGTCATTTCTTTGTGTAGATCCAGATTTCCTTTTAATATCATTTTTCCTTCTGCTTGAAGAACTTCCTTTATTTCTTCTAGCATTGACCTACGGAGCATAAATTATCTGTGTTTTTAATCTGAAAAAATTTTCAGCTACCCTCATTTAAAAAAAATATTTTTGTTGTGTAGGTGTTGACTTTGGGTTTTTTTTTTGTTCATTTGATTTTCAGTTTTTTAAAGATACTGTTCTGTTGTCTTCTGATTGACATCATTTCTAATGAGAAGTCTACTGTTGTTCTCATCTTCATTCCTCTGTATATTCAGAATTATGTTTAGTCACTATACTAGTCTGAGAGAAAATAAATTCTATTTAAGGCAGTTTATTCAATAAATAGAGCGTTGAATGTGCAGTTTAGCACTATAGCATCAACAGTGGTTCCTAATTTTTTTATTTCACAAACCAATCTTTTCCCCCCAAACTGGGGACTACTTAATGCTTGACACCTTTCAGATTGTCAAGAAAAAGCATTGAAACAATTAAACAACTATGCCTGCAATTAGAGACCTTCACTGCCAGCAATAGACAATAATTCTGGCTGACTTCAGTAGGAAAGAATTCATGATGAGAGTTTTGTATGGTTCACAGAATCAACAGGAGGACTGGAGACTTAGTGTCAAGTTATCAAGAACACTGCCCCAAATCTTTGATATAATGAAGACATCACTGCCACTGCCAGTGCCACTAAGCAGTAGACATCACAGCTTACACTACTAACATCACTAATGCTGCCTGCTGGTGGCACCATGCTCTAATTCATGGCCCTTGGAACCAGAATATATTCATTGTTGCTGCCACCATTCATCCCTAGAGTAGATTCTGGGCAGTCCTTGCGTCTCACACAGGGATTGGGTGATGCCTGCCTACATTAGACAAGGTGATCTTCTTTGCCCAGTCTACTGATTAAAACACTAATCTCTTCCAGAAACATCCTCACAGACATCCCAAGAAATAATGTTCTACTAGCTATCCCTTTTACCAACCAAGTTGACACATGTATCAATTCATTTTGCATTGCCATAAAGGAATACCTGAGTCTGAGTAATTTATAAAGAAAAGAGATTTATTTTGGCTCATGGTTCTGTAGACTGCACAAAAAGCATAATGCAATCATCTGCTTCTGGTGAGGGCTCAGAAAGCTTGTAATCATGATGAAAGGCAAAGGAGGAGCAGGCATGTCACATGGCAAGAGAGGAAACAAGGGAGAGATGCCAGGTTCTTGGAAACGACCTGCTCTCATGTGAACTAATAGAGCAAGAACTTACTCGTTATCATAGGAAGGGCACCAGGCATTCATGAGGGATCTGCCCCTGTGACCCAAACACTTCCCACTAGGCCCCATCTCCAACATGAGGTATTACATTTCTACATGAGATTCAGAGGGGACAAACATCCAAACTACATCAACACATAAAATGAATTCTCATATCATCTAATCAAAGCATATAGAACACTGCAGATGCTACAGATATTAAATGTTAATATGGAGTTGTTATGAAGATCTTCTTATTAATAAACTAAAATATTTAGAAAAAATAGAAAAACCCCTAGAAAAGAAATGTTACCAAACTTACTCAAAAAGCAATAAAAGTCAAAAACCTAAATTTAGATGTGTGATTAAAAGTTTTCCACAAAGGAAATTACTGGCCAGATGATTTCAGTGGTGAGTTCTACCAAACATTTAAAAAAAATTAGTTTAATCTTACACAAGTTTGAACTATGAAAATAAATACATCCCCCTAACTTTTATGAGATTAACAAAATCTTGAAACAAAAACTTGACAAGAACAGTATGAGAAAAGAAAATTACAAATCAGTTTCACTCACAATGTTAGATGTAAAAAAAATAAACAAAATAAATAGTAGATAAGATATTATTACCCAGTAGGTTTATTCCAGAAATGGAAGAGTGACTTAATAATAGAATATCAATTAAGATAATTTGCCTCAACATATTACAGGATAAATTAATATGATAATCTCAAAACATGCAAAAAAAGCATATGATAAAAGTCATTTATCGATCATGTTGGAACTCTTAACAAACTTACATAATTTTTGATTTTTTTCCTCTAAAACATCTTACATTAAAAGAGAGCCCATGTAAAGAATAAAGAATAACCATAAAAACCTTCAGCAAACATCACACCTAATGACACATCATAAAACATTCCTTCAAGGTCAATTATGATACAAGGATCCAACTATCAGTGCTTTTATCAAACTTTGTACTTAAGGGTGTTGTGAGAACAGCTAAACAAACAAGAAAAAGGAATAAAAGATGAAGGAATTTTAAGGATTGAAAATTGTCACTATTTGTAGATAATATAAATATATGTGCTGAAAATCCAAAACAATCTACAGATGAGTTGTTATTAATAAGAAGAATTAGTAAGCTAGCTGGATGTAAAATCGATTCATAAGATCAGTTCACGACAGTTGTGGTATTATAGAACAAACCAACTGTCTATTAATAGCAGAATGGATAGTTAAATTATACTACAGTCATGCAATAGGTTACATACATCAATAAAAATGAATGAATCAGAATTACATGCAAGTTTATGAATACATTTTACAAACATAATGTTGAACAAAAAAGCAAGACACGAGAGTCATAGCATACATTACAATTCTGTTTATGTACAGTTCAAAATCACACATAGATTAAAATGAAGGAACCAGACACAAGAATGTATGTATAGTATGGTTTCATTTATATAAAAAGTCTACAGCAGGCCAAACTAACCCTTAGTGATAGAAAGCAGATTAGTGGTAGCCTGGGTTGGGACTTGGGGGATTTACTGCAAAAGAACATGAGGAAAATTTTTGGAGTGACGGAAATTCTGTTTCTTGATTGTGTAGCAGTAACAAGGACATGCACATTTGCAAAACTCAGTAAATGAGTGTTTTGTATATAAATTATGCCATAGTAAATATGGCATAACACATTCTAAAAATAAGCACAATGGCCAAACTATGAGGAAAAGTAAGAAAATATTTAACTCCAAAGCCAGGCCAGTGGTTACTTCCAGGGAAAGAAATACATGGGTGAGAAGAGAGGGATAGTCTACAGTCTTGATAATGTTCTATTTCTTGAGTTTGACTATATCAGTTTCACTTTATAATTTTTTGTTAAACTTTAGATGTTTCATGTACCCTGTGTGTGTTTCACAATAAAACAAAAAGAATGTTTTCCTATCATGCACTTGCTGGAGTGCACAGTCTTGAGAACTTATCATTCCTGTTCACAGTCAGGGAATGGATGCAAGAAGAGAGCATATTAGTGATTTTGTTGGTGGGAGATCTTAAGCACATTTCTGTAAAACAAGTTATGCCAAATACCTTGCTTCAAAAATATTTTTATTTCATAAAATCTCTTTTTAATGTAAGTAGGGGGTTTGGTCACTACTTCAACATTGACGACAATCTAGAGATTTGTCTAGATATTGGGAAGAAGTCTGAAGTTAAGAGAACCTTAACACCTCTATAAAGTAAACTAAATTCTTTGTGTTATGGGTCTTAGTTGTATACGTCTCAGTCAAGTTTTTACTTTATGCTTTTGTTTTTTATAATTACCCTGTTTATATTCTCAGAGAATTGCCATATTTTTTTCTGGAAGTGAGTTGGTGACTTTGTTAGGATAAATTAGATTATGCTGTGGTAATGAAAAATGGCAAAATCTCAAAAGGATTGGCAAAATATGTGTTTATTTCTCAGTTATGCCAAGTTCCTTGTAGATCTTGATGCTTCCAAGGACAGCTACTCTCCATGTGATGCAAGGGTACCATTCTGGGCTTCATTCTCCTGGCCCCTCTGTGTCAATATGCATTCCTCTGATCACCAAGATGGGGAAGAGAGCTGGAGAGTCAAGCTCAACCACCGGTAACGAAATGCTTCCTCATGAAAGTTACATATACACAATGGAATACTATGCAGCCATAAAGAAGAACAAAATCATGAACTTCACAGCAATCTGGATGTAATTAGAGTTTATAATACTGAGTGATCTCTCACAGAAACAAAGAGCTGAGTATCACATGTTCTCACTCATAAGTAGACCTTGAACAACCACCATTTTACTATAAGAAAAGGACTGAAAGTGGTGGGAAACTGCGAGGAGGGGTTGGGTGGGGGTGAGGAGGTGGGATTGACCAGTGGTCGATATCTGCCTGGGGAAGGGGAGGCCACACCTCATCGATAAGGGTACCTGCACAGTGAATGTTTGTATACTAAGCCCTGAATTGTACCCCACAATTATAAACAAAAACACACAAAACTAAATAACAAAGATTTAAAAGACAAAAAAAAAAAAAAAAGAAAATAGTTACCCATGCCACAGATTTCACTGACTAGAGCAAGTCACATACTTATTCCTTCCTTCAATGGGGCAGGAAAGGGTAAATCACCTCAATGCCCCGGAGAAGAGAACTGACAATTTAGGGAGCAACATATTGTTCACCACAGTTACCTATCAGAATCCAGTCAAATAAATTTTATATTTTGTGGCCGGGCTTGGTGGCTCAGCCTGTAATCCCAGCACTTTGGGAGGCTGAGGTGAGTGGATTGCCTGAGCCTGCGGGTTCGAGACCCACCCGGGCAAATTGGTAGGACCAATCGGTTTCTACAATAAATAAAAAATTAGCTGGATGTGGTAGCGTGTGCCTGTAGTTCTGGCTATTTGGAAGGCTGACGCGGAAGGATCACCGGAGCCCAGCAGGTCGAGGCTGCGGTGGCCAGGAGCGTGCTATTGCACTCCAGTCTGGGCGGCAGGGTGAGACTCCAAATTAAAAAAAAATTATATTTTGTAAAGACGAATTGAGTCCTGCTTGAGTGGGAAGTGCAATGACCAAAATGTTTGTGTCTCCCTAAAATTCATGTGTTGAAACCCTAATTCCAATTCGATGGTATTTGAAGGTGAAACCTTTGGGAGGTGATTAGGTCATGAGGGTGGAGTCTCCATGAATGGATTTAATGTCCTTATATATAATAAGAGGTTAGATGGAATTTAAAAGTTCTAATGTTGATAGCAGATGAGGGTGACTATATTTGGCAACAAATTTTGTATATTTCAAAGTAACTATGGGAAAAGATTTGAAAATATATCAACACATAGGAATGATAAATACTCAAGGTGATGGATACCCCAATACTTTGATTTGATCATTATACAGTCTATCCATGTAACAAACACATGTGCCTGATCAGTATGTAAAATATTTTGTGTAAATAAAAATTAGAAAGAGACCAGAGAGCTAGTTTGCTATTTTTTTTTTACCATGTGAGACTACAACAGAAGTTAGCAGTCTCCAACCAGAAGAGGTCCCTCACTGAAACTCAACCATGCTGGTGCCCTTCAGCCTCCAAAACTGTGAGAAATAAATTGCTGTTGTTCACTAGCCACCTGGTTTATGGTACTTTCTTATAGCAGCTTCAGTTAAGAAAAAAATGCAGGTGATGATAATAATATCTTACCTTTGTTTAATACTTTATCAAAAATTTTCCCAGCTTTTTAAAATTTATGTATTCAGCAAAGATTTTTAAGCACTGATGATGGGCTAGGCATTGCGCGAAGTGCCAAATGTGTGACTCAGACATAAGTCCTTCCTGCCCCCGTGATGAGACCATGCAATCACAATATAAAAGCCCATGTGGGCACAATGATGGCCCAGAGGCAGGAGTGCTCAGCACCATCAGAGACAGAGAAGACTTCCTAGATGATGTGATACTTATTTAAGCTGGGGTTTCAAAGATAAGTAGGAATTTATCAGGCAGAAGAGATGGGAAAGAAATTCAGGGAGTAAGGGAAGCATGCACAAAGGCACAGAGAGTTGTCTAATGTGTTCCCCACAAAACCCCAGGAAGTAGGCATTTCCCAATCTCCCAGGTTTATAGATAAGGAAGTGGAGGCACACACGTTTTTCTCAGGTTACACACCTAACACAAGGCAGGGTGGAACCAAACCATGGGACTTAAAGTTAAAATACCAAAGTATTTTAACTTTAAGTCCCATGTCCTAAACTCTTACCATTATTGTCCAAAAAGTAGACACACTTTAAAACAATGAACACATGTAATCCACTCGATTTATCTTGACCATATTATTACTTGGCATTAAATGAGTTTTTTGTAATAAATAATGGTAAAATGTAAAACTCTAGATGACCCTGCCTTCTATGTGTAAGGTGTGCTCCATATAGGCAGAAACCATGTTACTTGTCTTTATCATTGTAGCTCTGGCTTCTAGTGCACTGTCTGACACATTACTGGTTCCCTAAAACATTTATTGAATGAATGAGTGAATCTCTGTCTTAACATTAAACCAATGGGAAAAAGTCCTTCGATCTATTTAAACACTAAAATAATCCCTTAATTTGCATTCACAGCACTTCCATTTTATATGGTGTCCACTTTTCATTTTGACACAGAGCAGTTAGGACACACAAGTGTGGGTCCCAGGAAAGCAGCCTCTTTCAGTGCTTTGAACAGGTAGGCATTCCCTCAGTGTGGGTTCATAGCTGTCATTATTCATCTGAAACAACACATCTGTGTAGCTTAAACCTTCAAAGACTGGAGATTTATTACACATTAGTGATTACTTCAAACATTGGAGATTAATGAGGCATGAGGGATTACTTCAGACTTTAGTGATTTCAGGAGTTTAATAAACACTGTGAACTCTTCAGTCAGCATCGAAAGGTCTGATGGGGCCTCAGCAGGACTTATTTATAGAAACTCTGGTTCTGCATCAGTGGTGACTCTACCCTTTTTACTTTGAGAGAGGATTTAGAAGATGTTCAGGGTGATTGCACACCCAGTCCTTATCCCAGTGGTGTATCAAAATGATCCGGTGAGTCGCCTTTAGGAGTAATCACATTTTTGTGTGGCTATTCAGTCTTGTATCTGAAACAGAGGCTGAATGGTCACATGCATTTTGGTCAATGATTAGTTTTAAGCATTTACTATGTGCCAAAGAGTGCATTAATCAGTCACTGAAGTGGATAAAGAGGAAACAACACACGGCATAATCTCTGCTCTTACTAAGGATGAAAATCAAATGGAAAATACAAGAAAAGAATAAACGAAGTCTTGAATCAAATGCCAAATAATCGTGCAATGGAACTACAAGGAAGGACTGGTGCCAGAGTACTGAGAGTATCCAGGAAAGCTTGCTGGAGGAAGCAGGACTTGAGGTGTTTGTGCTCAGGTCATCACTCCTGCCTGTAGACTTCTGTGATTGAGACACACAGAATGATACTCCTTGCCCCTTCCAGAATGGGTCTAATGAAACTATCCTTGGGCTGCTCATTCTTCCTGAAATAATTTCCCTCTACTATTTTGCCCGGCCAAATCTCTCTTCAAAGTCCAGTTCAAATATGGTTTCCTCTTCTGAGTCTTCCCCTACCTTCTTTGGCACCTGGACGAAGTCAATCATTCTTTTCTTTGCATTCCTACAGCCCCTTGTATATGTCTTTAACGTAACTCTTAACCCCACTGTGGTGTAATGAATTGTTCATGTGCTTGTCTTTCTCACTCATTGGTGCCTGCAAGTCATGAGCTCTCAATAAATATCATTTATATGTACATGGGCAAATTAACTGGAGAAGAGCTTTCTAATTAGAGACCGGGGAAGGGAGGGATCTAGTAAAATGGACCCGGACTCTGAAAGACCTTTTAAAAGACAAGAGAAAGGAAGGGAGGAAGGGAAACAGGCAGGGATAAAGGAAGTAAGGAAGGAAGGGAGGGAGGGAAGAAGAAAAAGATATGTTTAAGTAGGTTAAGGGAAAATATTGAATTTTTTTAATGACTCAGAAAATAAAAATTCTCCATAATTTCACTTCTCAGAGATATTTACTGTTAACATATTTGTGTTTCTCCAGCAGTTGTTCTATGCATATAAAACATGTCAGAACATTGTTCTACAATTTATATTCCTACCACTCATGTAGAAGAGGGCCCTCAAATCCAGTCAAGCAACAAATATTTATTGTCTACTTAAGAATTACCATACAATGGTAAATAAAATAGACATTATCCCTGCCTTCCATGGATTTTACAGTATAGTGGATAAAGCAGCATCTAAAAATTATAAATTAAATGAATGATTAAGGTGTGCAAAGACTCATCCACACAGTTGCTGTGGATGTTTTTGACAGAGGTACGATATGATGAATGCGGTGATAAGTGAGTTGGCAGCATAATGACTGAACAGGACAGGTATGAGAGCTGAGGAAATATGTTATGGTATATCTGGGTACAGGGGATAACAATAGGAATAAAGAATGAAGGTTAAACCAAGAAATGCTTTAAAGTAAAATTCCTTAATCCGTGCACCCCTTTAGGAGTTGTAAGGATGAACTTCAGGATTTTTGAAACCTAAAATTTAGGCTTTATGTATAGTTTATCCCTGTATTTCTCTATGGGCTCCAAGTTTTACAGGTTTCACCAGCCTCCTTGTAGGGGCACAATAGTGCTTAAACAGTGTTTTAAGATCACTAAGATCATTAATTTTAATGTGTTTACTTGATTGGGCTAAGCTAAGGAATGCCCAGATAACTGGTAAAACATTATTTCCAGGTTTGTCTGAAAGAGTTTTTCTGGAATAGATTGGCATTTGAATTGGTAGACTGAGTAAAGAAGATCCACCCTTACCAATGCAGGGAAGCATCATCCAATCTGTTGAGGACCCATATAGAACAAAAAGGCAGAGGACAGTTGAACTTCTTTTCTGTTTGAGCTGGGGCAGCCATTTCCTCCTGCTGTTGGACACTGGCACTCCTGGTTCTCAGCCCTTTTAACTCCAGTTGAGACTTAAACTACTGGTCCACCAGCTCTCAGGTCTTTGCACTGGGACTAGGACTTATACCAGTGACTCTTCTGGGTCTCAAGTCTTCGGGTTTGGACTGAAACCACACCACTGAATTTCCTGGGTCTCCACTTTGCAGATGGCAGGTCAGGGAACTTCTTAACCTCCATGATCATGTGAGCCAATGCCTCCTAAATCTCTTTCTATATCTCTCAATATATCCTATTGGTTTTGTTTCTCTAGAGAACCCTGATAAAACAATCATTAACTTAAATCATAACATTAAATCTAGTTTTAAACACTATCACTTACTAGCTTTGACACCTTAGAAAGTTATTAATCTGGAGATAACAAAATAACAACTACAATAATGTAAAGTGCCCATCACCCAATATTTTTATTCTATGGCGTCTATTGCCCAAAAGATAAAAATTACTATTTTAAAGAAAGAATAGACAGGGTTTGATGTCTGATTGTTATGTGGGAATAGTAAGGAGAAGGAGTAGAAAAAAAAGACTATAAGGTTTCAGGCATAGTATGTAAAAAGGATTAAGATTTATGATAGGATCATAAAGGACAAACTAGTCCCTCTGTATTGTGCCATTCTTAGAATGAGTAAAAGTGTAAATTTACCAAGTAAGTTTAAAGAGCTTGGATCACTTTGCTGATGATCAAAAATTTTGATTCATTTTAACTGAATACTAAAATCAGATGCTTTTGGAGTATAGAAGAAGGGAGGAGAAGAAAGTTGAGTAGGAGAATAGGGCCGAGCAGGAAAACATCTAAGTATTTTTCAAATTCAGAGCATTTTAAAGTTGACATTACTCACAAACCTGCTGATAAAATTATTACATTTGGCTGATTATGGGAGCTGGAGGAGAGCCATGTGTCTCAACCTCAAGATATTATTTCAAATAATCATATACATCTGGTTGCAGAAAAATCCTGACAAGATTCAAAGAAGTTGTCAATGATTGTGCAACTTAACTATGCATACCTCATTGCCAGACCATCTGTAGCATAGTGTACATTAATATATTCATTCTAACATATTTCTACTTTTTCCTTCTATGATTTTTGAAAAAAAGGTAAACTATAGAAATATTGAAAATTGACTATTATGATTATTTTGTTATGCTTACTCATTAATATTTATATAAATCTTTAAATTTTATTATTAATAGCAAAGTTATGTTGCATTGTTTGGTGCTTCCTAATCTTCTTTTGGCTTGAAACATTTTTTTAATGCAGAAACCACACACACACACACACACACACACACACACACACACACACACACACACGGTGACCTGGCCATTTCTTGCTCTTTAAGCAGTCATAGAGACCTGCTTAGCCATGTGATAAGTGTGAGGGAGACAGGCCCTAGGGCTACACAAGCATGTATTTTCAAGGGGCTCAAAGAGAATTTCTGTTCCAGTCACATCTTGAAATTTTAAAAATAAAAAATAAGAGCAGGTATTTCCATTTGCCCATAGCAAGTTGTGCCTTCAGCAAGACAGCTTGCAAGTGCTATTTGAGAATCTATAACTTGCCTGACAATTTGGGGAAATAAAAAGAAATAAAACATACGATTTTCTGTTAAGTACTGAATCTAGGTGTGGTATCAAGATTCTTGTCTAAGCAATGATTAGGAAACAATGGTAGATAAATCTGGACAGTTTTTCCAGGTGCTATTTTTCTGGTTCTTTCCTTTTATTGTCAAAAAAGACAGTTTGTAATAATATCTTTAATGATTTAAAGCCCAAACACATCTCCCAGGCCTTATGACTCTATATGCCTTTCTCTTATTGAATGCTTGTACTAGTCTCTAAGCAAACTACCCTTTGTAGAATTGTTGCTATTTGCACACCTCTCTATAGCCCATTTTCACACAGAAATAAGGTCATCCTGTACACTATGTAAAACACCAAGTGTGGGGTTGAAGGAAAAATGGTGACAGAATGGGTGGGACCGTGAAAGTCTCTGCAAGGGTAGTGTCCATAAAGACAGTTTGCATGAGAGGGTGAGTGCAGCTGAGTGAGTGAAAGTCTGTCTGAGGAGAGGCTCTGGATCAAGCAGCTGGGACTCCCCTCTGGAGGTGGTTGCAACCCACCACTGCCCTGAAATCAGAGCTCCTGGTACACAGGATCATCATTCATTCTCCAGGATCTTTTGGGAGGAGGCAGTGGAGGTCAGCTGCTCCTCAGCGTCTGGCACCTGACTCACACCACCACCTATGGCGGTGGGCCAAGTGCTGGCAGAGGGAACCATAGAGAGGGATCCACAAGGAAATGTGGAGCTCAGCCCCACCATTTCCTCAGTCCTGAACTGGACAGAGACATACATAAACCCACCCAGCCCTGTTTAGCCTCCAATCTGGGACCCAGAGGCTATCTCTGCACCCCTCTGGGATGGACCATAGCTGGCCAAGAAAGGAAACTTTAGGAGTGGCTACAGAGAGACAGATGCTCCATT
Source organism: Carlito syrichta (assembly GCF_000164805.1). Taxonomy (NCBI): domain Eukaryota; kingdom Metazoa; phylum Chordata; class Mammalia; order Primates; family Tarsiidae; genus Carlito; species Carlito syrichta. The sequence goes on along the minus strand of NW_007068602.1, from coordinate 120,387 downwards.
CCCATGCTGGGCCAGTCATGGATACATCTGATGAGTGGGGGACTTAGTGGAAACAGCAGCAGCAAAGAAGTTGGGTGAGTCTGGATCTGATTCATCCTCTTCCCACAGCAGTATTTGGGGTGTCTGACTCACCCTAAGAGCAACACTCAATCGGCCTGCACCAAAAGGAGTGGGGAGAGGCTGGAGACTGGACCCTGCTCTCTACCACAGCAGCAGGCAGAAACAGCAGGGATGCTTGGGAAAGGAACCTGAAGTTCTAGAAATGGCCACAGAGAGAGCTCTTTTTTCTTTTTCTCTGTTTCAGTTTATGTTTTTAATACTTGTTTTGTTTTTCCTTTGGTGTTTTTAGTTTTTCTGTTTGTGTATGGGCATTTTTGAGGGTGAGGGTGAGTGTCCATAAAGACAGTCTGCATGAGTGGATGCGTGCATCATCAGATTTTTTTGGTTTGTATGCTTGTTTGCTTGTATGTTTTTGTTTGTTTGTTAGTTGGTGAGCCTGTTTTCCTTCTCCTTCTTCTCTCTCTATATCTTCCTTTCATCTCCCATCTTCCTTTTTCCATTCTTTCCATTTTTTCTTATGTCACTTTGCTTTCAAGGGAGCATACATATATCCCCACTGCATGGAAAGATTGTAAGGTGGGTTCCAAGGGGCTCACACACGTGTCAGCAGATACGTGATCTGCAGAGAGCTTCTGAACCACAGCTCCCCGCATCACACCTTAACTAAATCTCAAAACTACAAAAAGTACAGCTCCCCATTCCTGGTCTGACTTCAAAATTGAACAAATCCAGAGGATCTACATAAGAAAGAATTGGGGATTGAGCAAATAGAAGTGAGAGCTATTGCCCATCACTGAGCAATGAAATTTAAAAGGGAAAAAAAGGAGGAGGGAAACCATCACAAATGAAGAAAAATCAAGGGAAGAATGCAGGTTTCATACAGACAAATGATAAGACAACACCTGAGACTACAGACTTCAGAACTCAAACAATGAAGAGCCCCCAGAATGACTGATCTGAAATCACAAACCCAGAGATCAAAATATTAATAGAGAGAATGAATAGAAATGAGGAGAGACAAGAGGAAAGAATGAAGAAATTGATAACTGAGATGATGGCAATAAAGAATACAGTAAATGAAATAAATAACAAACTAACAAGCAAAGAAAGCAGAATTAACCAAGTAGAAGAAAGAATCTCAGAGCTTGAGGACCAAAATATGGAACTAATACAAATTGTTAAAAACATAGAAAACAAGCTTAAAAGACAGAACAAAGCCTCCAAGAGATGTGTGATTATATTAAGAGGTTGAACTTACGGTTAATTGGTATTCATGAGGAAGATAGAGAAACAGAGACCACCCTGGAACAAACATTCCATGAAATTATCTATGAAAACTTCCCTCATCTCATCAGAGATGTTATCATTCAAACACAAGAAATTCAGATATCAAATGAGAAAACCAACTCCTGGACACATGGCAATTCACTTACACAATGTAGATATAAAAGAAAAAATCCTAAGGGCAGCAAGAGAGAAACATAAGACTACTTCCTGGAGAAGACCAATTAGAATAGCAGCAGACTTATCTACAGAAACACTACAGGCTAGAAGAGACTGCAGTCCAGTCTTCAAAGTTCTCGAAGATAAACAATTCCAATCAAGAATTTCCTACCTAAGAAACTCCCAAGCTAAGCTTCATCAGCAATGGAGAATTAAAATCCTTCCCAGACATTTAATCTCTAAGAGTTTACGCCACTTCCAGACCAGCTCTATAAGAAGTGCTTAAGAAAGTACTAAACACAGAAGAAAGAAAGAAAGAAAAGAATGACCACGCTTTTCCCAAGAATGAAGGAAAAGATTGAATATATATATAACAACCCCAATTCAAGAGAAAACCAACAAACAAATAAACAACAACAATAAACCCTATAAGAGCCTCATGACAGGGATAAACTCTCACATCTCAATAATTAGCCTGAATGTGAGTGGACTAAATGCACCACTGAAAAGACACAGAATGGCAAGCAGGATAAAAAAAATTGATGTAACAATATGATTTGGTGATACACATCTCACCAAAATGGACTCTCACAGACTCAAAGTAAGAGGATGGAAACAAATTTTCAGGTGAACAGAACACAAAAGAAAGCAGGAGTTGTGATCTTAATATCAGACAAAATCTACTTTAGGCTATCAAAAATTTAAAAAGATACAGATCACCACGTAATGATAAAAGGTTCAATCAGTCAACAAGAAATATCCATTCTAAACATATATGCACCAAATATAGGAGCACCAACCTTATAAAACAGCTTCTAGGTAAACTAAAAGAAGATAGTGACTCAACACTATTATAGTGGGGACTTAAATACTCCACTAACAACCCTAGATAGATCATTAAGGAAAAATCAACAAGGAGATTCAGAACCTCAACCTAATGCTTGACCAAATGGACTTAATAGATACCTACAAAACACTTCACCCAAAACCCATGGAATATACATTCTATTAATCACCACAAGGAATGTATTCCAAGATGAACCACACCCTTAGTCATAAATCAAGCATAAACAATCTTCATAAGATCTAAATACTGCCATGCACCTTCTCAAACCACAGTGGAATAAAAATAAATATCAACACCAACAAAGATACCCCAAAACCCACAAAGACATGGACACTAAACAGCATGATGCTGAACAATGCCTGAGTCAAATGGAAATCAAAGCAGAAATTAGGATTTCTGGACACAAATGAAAATAAAGACACATCTTATCAAAACCTCTGGGATGCCATGAAAGCAATACTGAGAAGGGAATTCATATTTTTATGAACACACATCAAGAAAATGGAAAGATCACAAGTTAATAGTCTAACAAATCACCTAAGGAAGCTGGAAAAGCAAGAACACCAAAACCCTAACTTAAGCAGAAGAATTCAGATCACCAAAAGTAAAAGTCCAAATATAGGACATAGAAGATAAAAATATCATAGAAAAAAAGCAGTGAAACAAAAAACTGGTTCTCTGAAAGTATAAACAAGACTGATGAACCCCTAGCCAGAATGACCAAGAAAAAGAGAGAAAAAGCCCAAATAAACACAATCAGCAATGTAAAAGATCAAATCCCAATGGGTCCTGTAGAAATACAAAAGATTATCAGAGATTACTGTGCACATTTATATGGAAACAGACTCAAAAACCTAAATGAAATGGAGGACTTTCTGACATCACACAATCTCCCAAGGTTGAAAAAAGAAGAAATTGAGACATTAAATAGACAAATAACAACCCAGGAAATCAATTCCATCATTAGAAAGAAAAACACAAAAAAGTCCTGGACCAGACAGCTTTCCAGCTGAGTTCTACAAAACATACAAGGAGGAGCTGATACCAATTCTATTGAAAGTATTCCAAGCAATTGAGAAAAATGGAGCCCCCCCTATCATTTTATGAGATTCAACAAAGAAAGAGAGCTACAGGTCATTATCCCTGATGAACATGATGCAAAAATACTCAACAAGATTCCAGCAAATTGGATCCAACAACTCATCTAAAAAATTATCCACCATGACCAAATAGGCTTCATCTCCAGGATATGTATGTATGGTTCAAGACCATACATATAATTAAACACATCAACAGATGTAAAAATAGGAATCACATGATTATATCAATAGACACTGAAAAAGTTTTTGATAAAATCCAGCATCCCTTCTTGATTTAAAAAAACCCTTGAACCCCTAGGCATAGAGGGAACATACCTCAAAATAATAAGAGCCATCTATGATAAACCCCCAGTCAACATATTGCTAAACAAACACAAAATGGAAGCATTTTCCCTGAAAACCGAAACAAGACAAGGCTGCCCACTTTCATCTGTCCTGTTCAACATAGTGTTGGAATTTCTAGCTAGAGTAATCAGACAAGAGAAGGAAGTTAGAGGCATCCAAATAGGAAAAGAGGAAGTCAAACTATTCCTCTATGCCGATGATATGATTCTATACCTTGAAAATCTGAGAGAATCTGTCAAAAATCTTCTTGCACTGATAAAGAACTCTGGCAAAGTCTCAGCATACAAAATTAATGTGCAAAAGACAGTCACATTTTTATATACCAACCACAAACAGGCAGAGAACCAAATAAAAAGCATAATTCCATCCACAATAGCAACAACAGCAAAAAGGAAATACCTCAGCATCTTCCTAACGAGAGAAGGGAAAGATGTTTACAACAAAAACTACAATACACTGCTCAAAGAAATCAAAGATGACACAAACAAATGGAAAAATATTCCATGCTCATGGATGGAAGAATCTACAATGTTAAGATGTCCATCCTACCCAAGGCAATCTACAGATTTAACGCAATACCCATTAAATTATCAGCAGCATTCTTCTCAGACCTGGAAATGACAATACAGAAATTAATATGGAAACATAAACAACCATGAATAGTCAAAACAATCCTCAGCAAAAGAAAGAAAGCAGGAGGCAACACACTTCCAGACTTTAAATCTTATTATAAGGCTACAATAATCAAAACAGCCTGGTATTGATACAAGAATAAGTATATAGACCAATGGAACAGGATAGAGATTCTGAAAGCAAAACCTCAATTTTTCAACCAATTCATCTTCAACAGAGTCTTCATTGATAATCACTGGGGAGAGGAGAACTTATTCAGTAAATGGTGCTGGGAAAACTGACTGACCACATGCAGAAGATTAAAACAAGACCCCTACCTATCACCATACACAAAAACTGACTCTAAATGTATCAAAGACCTAAATGTAAAACCTCAAACTATAAGAACCTTAGAACATGCAGGAGACACCCTTATGGAAATTGGAACTGGTGACCAATTCCTGATCAAAATCCCAAATGCTCATGCCATAAGAGATAAGATAGACAAGTGGGACCTCATCAAACTGACAGGCTTCTGCAAAGCAAAAGAAACCATCAAGAGAGTGGGGAGACAGCCCACAGAATGGGAAAAAATATTACAAATTGTGTATCTGACGAAGGCCTAACATCAAGGATCTACAAGGAACTCAAATATGCCAAAAAGAAAAAACAACCTGTCCTATTAAGTGGGCAAAAGACATGAACAGACACTTCTTGGAAGAAGACATATGAGCAGCCAACAGATATATGAAAAAATGCAGCCTCAATAATCATCAAATAAATGAAAATTAAAACCACACTGAGGTATCACCTAACTCCAGTCAGGATGGCCATTATTACTAACTCAAAAAGCAACAGATGCTGGAGAGGATGCGGAGAAAAGGGAACACTTCTATACCTTTGGTGGGTGTGTAAACTAGTACAACCTCGATGGAAAACAGTGTGGAAATTCCTAAAAGACCTAAGAGTTGACCTTCCGTATGATCCAGCAATCCTCATTCTGGAAATATACCCACTGAGAGGAACTCAAATCACTCTATGAGAAAGATGCATGTTTATTCCATGCGTTATTCACAGTAGCCATAACATGGAGCCAACTGTGTTGCCCATCGAAAGTGGACTGGATAAAAAAAATGTGGCATATATACACAATGAACTATTAAGCAGCCACAAAGAAGGACAAAATTATGAACTTTGCAGCAACTTGGATGGACTTAGAGTCTATAATACTCAGTGATCTATCACAGAAACAAAGAAATGAGTACCATATGTTATCACGTACAAGTGAATCCTGAACAATTTTTATAATACTATAAGAAAGGGATTGGCAGTAGTGGGAAGCTGCCAGGGCAGGAGGTGTGCACACTTCATCAATAAAGGTACCTGATCACAAACTAGGTGGAGTGGGGACCAAAGTGAGGCCCAAACTTTACCTGCATAATGGCCATTTCTATATCTAACCCTGAATTGTGCCCCATATCTTTAAAATAAGAAAAATATGTAATAAAATAAAAGTAAAACTGTAAAAAAAATGAAATTGGAAAAACAAAACAAAATAATATCAAGTGCATGCCATGTTCATCATCCCTTTAGGAGAAAAGATAGTTCCTTATACCCGAAGTTTCCAGTATTTGTGTCATGTGCCTAGATCACCTGGCTGAAATTGAAACTGAAATTGGGACCACCAGTAATTATCAACAGCTGAACATAGCAATAACGGCTAAATATTTAATGAGCACTTACTGTGAGTCAAACACTATACTGAGAACTTCACCTGATTGTTTTTATTTAATTTTCACAACAGTCCTAGGAGGTGGGCTAGAATATTATTAAATATATCTTAATAATAACACATACATAGTTGAAGAGATACCCTGACAGGATTAAAATCATGAGCAATAATCATTCAACTTTGAATACATATGTCTCATCCCCAGACTGCGCCATTACAGAGGCTTTGTAACTGGTTCAGTGTTGCAGACTGGTAAATAGAGTTGCTGGGGTTTAAACTCTGGGCCTTTCTGTTTCCTTCACTCTAGTATCTTCCTTCTTTACCTGTAGCCTGTGTGGTAGCCTTATCCTGCTCTATGGCTGATTCTGTTTAATACTGGATGACTACTGACTCAATCACATCCTCTACCCAGTAGGGTGTCTGTGACACTTACTGAGAAAAAGGATGGAAGAAGCAGAATTATAAAAGAAGTAAAGACAGAAAAAATTCAGGAGAATGGGTGTCAGCAGAAACCAGGAAGGTTGAGACAATGACTGTGTCATCAGTACTAAGATGAGGTCACAGAAATGTTGGGACACACTAAATATCCCAGGAAGACAATCAACATTCCAGCTCACATTAAGCCTTATGGTGTGATATTTCCCCAAAAGTCACCTGAGCACATTCCTTGCCCTGGCTCCCTCAGCAAACATACTACACAGTGATCTTTTGCTCGGGCAAGGATCAAGTTCCTAAGTCAATTACCATAGCAGAAAGTTAACTCTGACAACATTTCTGGCACCAACAACACATGGAGTGCTCTTTAATTATTGACAAAGATTATCAGCACTACAAAATAATTTAGGAGATGATTTGACTGTGAATGGACATCTGCTAAAAGCTTATTTTACTTACTTATTGAGAATGAGTTTGACAGACTTATTAGAGTTCCAAATCCTTAGCTTCTTGAAATTCTCTCCCAGCATTAAATTAGGTCATCAATTGAGTACAGATTTAGTATTATGGTTTTTGCCCTAATGGAGAGTTATTTAAGGAGTATCATTTAAAATAATAAATATCTTTTGTTTCATTGGGAGGAAAAATTAATTTCTCCCAGTAAACAACATATGTTTCCTTTCAATATAAAGAAGATTTTAATAACTGGATAGATTTTCCACATTTTCTTAGCTGCCAAGAAAATCATAGCCAGTATAAAATGCAAAGGCAGTAACTAATGGATCTTAGATGTCTGGTACCATTTATATGGCTGCTATTTTCAAGTACTTTTGTCCTCATGTTTTTCTTAATGACTTGTTTTATATACTTTACTACAATATGTTATCTCCAGACCGTTTTGGAAGAGTTACATTGAGCCATCTGAAGTCGCCATTAATCAATTTTAATTTACAAAATGAGCTATTCTAGTTGGTTCAATTTATTAATCAGAAATAAATCCAATATAGATATATGTACATGGGAAAAAGTCTCAAAGGGCATATGACAACATTTTAACTGTGAAAGCCTGTGTTGGTGCTATCAATGCTTTTTATTTTCTTCATCCTGCTTTTTGTATTTTCTAAATGTTCAATGGACATTTCTCACTAACAGGATTGCTTCCATCTTTTTGTCTCTGTCATAAATTGTGTCTTAAAATCCTGTACTTTCTTCTTCTTTTTAAATGTTTTTGCAGTAAATATCTTCAGAGCAAGAAATTGTGTCTTATTTATCTATATATCCACAGTACCTGGTACAGAGGAGGACCTCAATACATATCTGCCAGATTGAATGAACAAATGTATTCAGGTCTGGCTTAGCCACATCTGAACATGATATATGTGTAACTTTTTTTGCCCTGGCTTTAGTAACCAATTTTTCTAAAAATAATTGAATAAAGTATCATAATGACTTCTCATATTTCACATCTTTACTTCCATTAATATACTAACCTTTGGATAACATACATTCTTATATTCTATGCAGGTGACATTTACATTTCTTCTAAGTTTTTTTCTGACCCAGCAGTGGCTTTTAGCATGACATGACTATAGCCCTAAGATCATACTTGGATGTTTTCCAGATTTCTTAAGTGGAATGGAAGTTATGTTCAAAGGATGTCCTTGACTTTTATCTTCTCTGGCTTGGAATTATTTCTTTTAATGAACTTTGTATCTATCCCAACTCTGCAGCAGATAATCTTGAGGTCATTTTGTCTCAGAACTTTACTCTGTGCCTTTCCTCAGCCAGCCTCTTCAGAGTCTACAGCAGGGGACCCCGATCTCTGGGCCGTGGACTGGTATCAATCCATAGCCTACTAGGAACCAGGCCACACACCAGGAAGTGAACATCTGTATTTACAGCTGCTACCCGTCACTCACATTACTGGCTGAGCTCTGCCTCCTGTCAGATCAGCACTGAAAAACCTGCTTCCATTTCCAGCACCCTAACTTTGTGAAGCAGGGTTTTCTGCAGTGACAGTAACCAAAACGAGATTATGGAGTAGACTGGACATAAGCAATACACTTCGGGTGGCATTGTCTCCATTCACCCCCAGATGGGACCATCTAGTTGCTGGAAAACTAATTCAGGGCTCCCACTGATTGTGCATTATGGTGAGTTGTATAATTACTTCATTGTGTATTATAATGTCATAATAATAGAAATAAAATGCACAATAAATGCAATATGTTTGCATCTTCTGAAATTATCTACCTACCCCTTCCCCCCATGGAAAAAATGTCTTCTGTAAAACCTGTCCCTGATGCTGGGGACCATCAGTCTACAGCACTCCTTTAAGAGTGATTCCCTGGGCCTGCAATGCGTAAGCAGCTCCACTCTCCCATGTACATGGAAACAGTAGGCTATTGATAAGACTGACACTTCATGAAATTTAATGTGCACTCAAGTCACCTGGGGATCTTGTTAAAATGGAGATTCTGACTCATTTGGTCTGGGTTAAGGACTGAGATTCTGCATTCCAACAAGGTGCTGCTGGTGCTACTGCTCTGGGCCCACAGTTTGAATAGCAAGAATATAAGCCGTCTTGTATAGCCCTGGGTATCCCTAGGTGCTCCAACTTGGAGTCTGAAAAGGGCTCATCTCTAGAAAATGCAAGAGCCACAGGCTGCCAGCATTGCATCTGAATTCTGACCCAAGTCAGTAAAAGTTTTCAGTAGTTCTCCATTCCCTTCATTCGTCCAGATGTGCTCTGCAAGGTACCTCATGGAAATTCAGGGTTCTCAGCATTCCCCATGGGTATACCCTTCCTCTATGCTCTTAGTTGTCCTGTTATGCATCCTGTCCATTCAAGTTTCCAATTGAATTGACTGACAGAAACCAATTAGAGGAACCAACCAATGCTCAATAATGTGTCATTGGACAATATGAGTTAATGGGTTAATTTAAATTTGAAGACAAAAGTCTGTAGTTTACTTTCTTGTTCTGCCATTTACCAGTTATGGCTCTCTTCAAGTCAATTAATGCCTGTGGTAGACTGCATAAATGACCCCCAAAGATGCTCACATCCTTATTCTCAGGACCTGTAAATGTTACCTTATATGACAAAAGGGACTTGGGGGGGGTGTGATTACATCAGGGTCTTGAGATGGGGAAATCATCTAGGATTATGTATGTATGTCCGGTGTGATCATACAAATCCTTATAAAAGGAGGCAACATGAAGGAAGCAGAGATGGAGCAATCTGTTCCCAAGACAAGGCTGTCTCTAGAAGCTGAAAGAAGCAAGTAATGGGTCCTTTCCTGGAGCCTTTAGGAGGAACCAACCCTACCAATACCTTGATTTTGGCCCTGTATGACTGATTTTAAATGTCTGGCTCCCAGAGTCATAAGAAAATATATTGTATTGTATTAACCCACTAAGTTTGTAATAATTAGAAAATTAATGCAATGTCTTTTTTCTTACTTTGTAAAATGAGGCTAGAACTAGTGAGGCTAGAACTAGTAAGGCTACTAAAGGGGTTAACATATATGAAAGCATTTTAAGAATTCTGAAGCTATGGATCTCAGATCTTAGTGGGTATAAGAATCACTTGAGGGCTTGTAGAATGGTTTTCTCTACCCAGAATTCTGATATGACATTTTTTAGTTTGAGCCTATGATTCTGCATTTTAAACAATCACCTAAAACTTTAGATGTAGGTAGTTCATGGGCCCTAATGTGTGATGTTGATTAGAATTCAAGCCTTGTCATGGGTCAGCAGAGGAGATTTTTAGAGAAAGGGTCCAGATCCACAAGGAGTCTCCCATGAATGAGATACCTCATCTTTACAGGTATCCTCATATGGTATTGGGGGGGTATTATTTCAGAGGTGGCATCTATTAAATAAGAATGATGATTTTCCATGCCAGTGGCAGGATCTGGCAGCCATTTCTGCAGCCTGAGGTCACAAAGCCATGATTCTCCTCTTCCATTCAGAGATATGGCATGTCCTCAGGGCAGTGTATCTGTTCTTCATGTGTCTCCTAATTGAGACTACTTGAACCAAAGGCATCTTATCTACAAAAACAATGCTCAGAAAAAAGGACATACAAGAATTAAAAAAAAATACTTAAGTGAGGTCTATTTCATGCTAAGAACTAAGTTTCTGTTCTAAAAGAGCTTATACTAAGTCATGGCATAGACATACAGTCATCACAGAGGCATGCACGTAGGGTTAAAAAGACTTAAAGAGTCTTATAGTACCATAATAAGAAGAACCAACACTTAAAATAATAACTAATAATGTTAAAGTGCTTAGATCAATTCCTCATATCTATCCTTAAATATGGACCCTGTTGCATGAGCCCACAGGGAATGACTAATTTTGCTTGAGAATGGTTAATGTGTCAACTCAACTGGGCCGTCGGGTACCAAGATATTTACTCAAATATTATTCTGGGAGTGTCTGTGAGGATGTTTTTGAGACTAACATTTGACTAAGTAAAGCAGCGTGCCTTCCCTAATGCAAGTGTACTCCAACAATCAGTCAAAGGCCTGAATAGAACAAAAAGGCTGATCCTCCACGGAATAAGAGGGTATTCGTCCTGTTTGACTGCTTTTGAGCTAAGACATTGCTTTTTTCCTGCCTTTAGACTCAAAATGAAGTATTGCCTGTTTCAGGGTCTCAAGCCTCTGGACCTTTGGACTGGAACTACACCATTGGCTCTCTTGGGCCTCAGGCCTTAACATTTGAACTGTAATTATAGCATTAGCTCTTACGAGTCTCCAGAAAACTGACTATAGATATTGGAACTTGTGTACCTCCATAGTTATGTCAATTTCTCATAATGGATCTCTATATATCTTTATCTCTGCCCCTGACCCTGTCTCTATCTCTGTCTGTCTCTGTCTCCATCTCCATCTCTGTCTCTGTCTCTATCTTTCTCTCTATAATCTATATCTATATCTCCTACTGGTTCTGTTTCTCAAAAGAACTCTAATACAGATAGGTACGTAGGAAGTCTTCCTAGAGGATGTCACTTTTCAGAAATATATTGAAATAATACATTATCTATTTATACATATTCAACCTTATTTTTGTACTCTGTACACTTTTCTAACATTCATTCATTCACTCATTTCAACATACATTTAGAATTAAAATGAATTTAGTGAATGTTTATTGTATGCTAGACCCTTTGTTAGGCACAGAGGTAAGATCAAAGAATAAGACATCGCCCTTGCTTCTTGAGTAAGTCAGGTTTGAAAGCAAAATACTACAGAGCAATATCATGTGTACAAATAACCTTTTGAAAGTGGCAGTCCCAGTTTTACAAATTAAAAATACACTGTCCAGTTAGGATTGCCAGATAAAAATATTGCATGAGACACACTTAAATTAATAAATTACTTATTGTTTGTTTGAAATTCAAATTTAGCTACCCTCCTTGTGCTTTTAATTGCTAGCTATGTCAACCCTTTGTCCAGTTCTCTCTGTACATTCAGAATGATAGAGACTGGGAAGACACAGCTCTCCTTAAGGTTCAGAAAGGTGGATGCCTTTCTTCTCTTCTTGAATCCTCTCTCTCCTCTTCTTGGATTCAGCACCTACTCACCAGTACCCACCCCCTGGGATTTTACTGCAGACAATGCCCTTCTCCACACCTGCTGACAGACAAAACCTCAATACATAGTTTCAGAACTGGTGTAGGAAACCTTGCGTGGACCCACAGGAATGCCCATGACTCTGCCTCTGGGGAGTGAAAGGACCTGCATCTCCTGATTCTGATTGTGCTTTGCCTAAAGTCTTACCTGTCTAGATTTGCTGCTTGATTGGGGTATTTTTAGTTAGTTGAGGCTAGAGCCTGGTTGGGGAAAATGCGAGCACTTTTCAGTGCTCTTACAGACAAGTGAAGGTTGAAAACAGGGTGCTTGCAACAAGCTAGCCTGAATTTCCATTTTGGCTCTGTCACTTACTTGCTCTGTGAACCTCAGCAGGTGACATAACCTTCCTAAGCCTCAATTTCTTTATTGATAACGTGGGTATGATAACTCTGCTCTGAGGAGGAAATAAAATGATATATGCAAGGAACAGTGCCAAATATATAAGACTATGTACTCAATCAAAGATGGTGGTTATCAGTAATACTTTGGGGTTCTTTTTACAATTAGTTTTTGACTAGTTGTTTGTGTCAGATATGCTGGTGCAAACATTGTCGTGCACTTGGGTTTTTGTTTTTTTAGGTTTGCATTTGTTTCTTGAAATAAATCCCTGGGTATAGCATTATTAGGTCAAAGACTATCAGAGGCAGAGTACAGTTGCTGAACACAGGCTCTGAAGCCAGAACACCTGGGATAAATCCCAGCAGCCCCACTTCCTGGCTGTGTGACTGGAGGCAGGTTCCTTGACTTCTCTGCCCTGTGATGATGTAGAATTTAAATCAGTGGTAGTTGTTATGAATATGTGATAGATCTTAGTACATATTGGACATGTACTATGATGAATTGATTACTAAATTAACTAACCAATCAGACAAGAGCAGACCTTATTCTTCTCTGTGTCTATGATATTTATTAACTGTGTTTTCACATTCTGTTTTCTGTTATCCTGATTTTGTTTTGTCATATAGTTATTTTTCTATTTTGTCATATTTGTCTTTTCTGCTATAAATTTTCTGTTGCTTCAAGAAACAAAAGTTATATTCCATTTGCCTCATCTTAATGACTCTAACTGTGGCATTTTAGGAAATAAATGGAGGATATGCTTTGGGAACAGAAAACCTTCAGAGCATCCTCTATAAAGCATCAGTGATGGGAAATTTGAGAGCAGTAGCAGGAACCAGGGATTTGGAGAACAAGATTGGCTTTGAATCTGGGGTAGAATAACTCAAGTAGTGGGATAAGAAAAGAGTGAAAAGAATGTCAGATTCAGAATGAGAACACCCTTTTGTTAACATATTTTCAGCAAATAGACATAATACCTTCTGATCTAGTGCAAGTCATTTTCAAACAGTGTTTTAAAATTTTACCTAGCCCACCCATATGCTGTCACCAAAGTGAGCACTTGATAGAGAAGATACTTTAACAAGTGGGGAATTGTTTTGTTATTTGGGAGAGATGAACAAAAGGAATAAAGAGAAATGTGAATAATTGCCATAATGGCATACATCTCTACCCCTTTTTCTAGGGCATACCATCTTCATGTGTAAGCATCTTTTATTTTGAGAAAATAAAAATGGAAATGAATGTAATGATGTCTCCAGGACCAGTTGAAACCCACCTTTACCATTTCATAAAAATAGGCCAGTTAACGTGTCAGGATATCTCCTGAGCAAGATGGATGTGAAAGGATTGACTGATGAGCCTTTAAGGAGATCTCCTGCCACCACACATTCCCAGGTATTGTCCACTAGATTCAGGGTAACAGCTCACAGGTACCCCTCTTGTTCCACTGTAACATCAGAAGCAGGGGTGTTGTTCTTATTGGTATATTTCTCCTCAAGCCCAACCAGAAGAGCAAAGGTTTAATTTGTATAGGATCATAGTTTTTATCTATTCAGGAAGACAAGACTAATGGAGTTGACTTAGTTACCTGGTTCTTAATAGTTTTTAAAGCCCAAACATACTAAACATGATAGCATGCATTTTATTCCTCTTTCCAGGAGTAATGTGTAAAAAAAATTGTTAGGAATAGAAAACTTCACATACATAACCACATCTGCTTTATCTTTCCTCTTCCTCTGAAGTTAGATAATCACAAATGAAACTTAAAGAAATGCTCTATACAGCAAGTCTGTTAGCTTCCCTCAATCTCAATTTCCACACCTTTAAGATGAGAATAACTAATAATGTCAATGTCTACCCCCACAGTTGTAATAAATGTTAAATGAGATAATGCATTTTAAATTTCTTTGTAAATTACTGAAGTGCTTAAAATTTCAATTCTTATTTTTACTAGATTAAAATTTTAAACCATAATTTCATAGTACTAGCAAAAATAAGAAAAATGACAAATATTTAGAAGCATAGAAAGGATGATAACAAAGCATTTCCATAACGTTCATTGAATAAACATAGATAGGCATATTTGAATATCAATTCTACTATATTTTATATTACAATTCATTAATTTTTAAAAAAATTTCTTATATTCTTACGTTTTTGGTAAGTTTGTTTTGTTCTCTTTTTTCTAATCTCTTAAATTGAGTGTTTAATTCATCTATTTCCATTCATTATTATTAACAATGAAAGAATTTAAAAATACAAATTTACTTCTGAATGTAACTTTTCCATATCTCAGATGTTTCATATGTGGTGGTATTATTGCTATTTTAAGTAGCCTGTAATTTAGTTTGATTTTCCCTTTGATTTAAATTACTTAGGAGAGAGGTTTACCATTTTCAAGAAGTTGGGTTCAGGCTAGAACAATCAGACAAGAGAAGAAAATCAAGGGCATCCAAATAGGAAAAGAGGAAATCAAATTATCCCTCCTTGCTGATGATATGATTCTATACCTTGAAAATCCAAGAGAATCTGTCAAAAATCTTCTTGCACTGATAAAGGACTTTGGCAAAGTCTTAGGGTACAAAATCAATGTGCACAAGACAGTCACATTATTATACACCAACAATAAACAGGCAGAGAACCAAATAAAAAGTACAACCCCATTCACAATAGCAACAACAACAAAAAAGAACTATCTTGGCATCTTTCCAACCAGAGAAGTGAAAGTGCTTTACAATGAAAACCACAAAACCCTGCTGAAAGATGACACAAACAAATGGAAATGTATTCCATGATCATGAATTAGAAGAATCAACATTGTTAAGATGTCCATCCTACCCAAGGCAATCTACAAACTTAACACAATACTCATTAAATTTCCAACATTTTTCTTCTCAGACCTGGAAATGACAATACAGAAATTCATATGGAAACATAAACGGCCTACCACAAATAGTCAAAACAATCCTCAACAAAATAAACAAAGCAGGAGGTATCATACTTCCAGACTTTAAACTTTATTATAATGCTACAATAAGCAAAACAGCCTGGTATTGGTACAAGAACAGGCATATAGACCAACGGAACAGGATAGAGATTCTAGAAGCCAAATCTCAATTTCTCAACCAACTCATCTTTGACAAAGCCTCCACTAACAACCACTGGGAAGAGGAGAACTTATTCAGTAAATGGTGCTGGGAAAACTGACTGACCACATGCAGAAGATTAAAACAAGACCTCTACCTATAACTGTACACAAAAATCAACTCTGAATGAATCAAAGACCTAAACATAAGACACTCTTATGGAAATTGGAACTAGCAACCAGTTCCTGATCAAAATCCCAAATGCCCATGCCATAAGAGATAAGATAGACAAGTAGGACCTCATCAAACTGACAAGCTTCTGCAAAGCAAAAGAAACCATCAGGAGAGTGGGAAGACAGCCCACAGAATGGGAAAAAAATATTTGCCAACTGTATATCTGACAAAGCCCTAACATCTAGGATCTACAAAGAACTCAAATGTGCTGAAAAGAAAACAAATAAACAAACAAACAGTCCTATTAAAAAGTGAGGGTAAAAGATATGAATAGACAATTCTTTTTTTTTAATTGTAAAGATGTAGGGTACAATTCAGGGTTAGGTATACAAACGTTGATTATGCAGGTACCTTTGTTGGTGAGGTATGCCCCTCGCTCCCTGAGCTGTTTCCCTCAACTGCCAATCCCACACCCCCTCCCCTGGCAGTTTCCCACCACTGCCAATCCCTTTCTTACAGTATTATAATTTTTCAAATTTGCTTATGAGTGAGAACATAGATCACTGAGTATGATTGACTCTAATTCCATCCAAGTTGCTGTGAAGTCCTTATGTTTGTCCTTCTTTATGGCTGCATAATATTCCATTGTGTATGTGTACCACATTTAAAAAAATGCAGTCCAGCTTCGAAGGGCAGCATGGTTGGTTCCATATTTTTGCTATTGTGATTAGAGCTGCAACAAACATACATGTGCAGGTATCTTTTTTGTAGAATGATTTGAGCTCCTCCAGGTATATTCCCAATAGGGAAATTGCTGGGTCATTTGGAAGGTCAATTTCTAGTTCTTTCAGAAA
Source organism: Carlito syrichta (assembly GCF_000164805.1). NCBI lineage: Eukaryota > Metazoa > Chordata > Mammalia > Primates > Tarsiidae > Carlito > Carlito syrichta. The sequence goes on along the minus strand of NW_007068602.1, from coordinate 103,718 downwards.
TCGCCACACTGTCTTCCAAAGAGATCGCACTAGTTTGCATTGCCACCAGCAGTGTAGGAGTGTTCCTTTTAAGCTTGTTTAATAAAACAAGCAATCTGTTGTTGCTTGTTTTATTATTGATGGCCATTCTTACTGGGGTTAGGTGGTATCTCAATGTGGTTTAGATTTGCATTTCTCTGATGATCAGTGAGGCTGAGCACTTTGTCATGTGTCTATTGGCTGCCCATATATCTTTTTTTGAGAAGTGCCTATTCATGGAATAGATAATTCTTAACAGAAGACGTAAATAAAGAAAGGCATTAGCAGTAGCGGGAAACTGCTGGAGGGGAGGGCATACCTCATCGATAAGGGTACCTGATCTCAAACCAAGTGGAGCGGGGCCCAAAGTGAGGCCCAAGCTTTCATGTACAATGACCATTTGTATACCTAACCCTGAATTGTACCCCACATATTTATTTTAAAATAATTTTTTTTATTCAGCTGCCATTTTCTGTCACCTCTGTAAACCATGTTAAATGAATACCTTCTTTTTGAGATTTTCTTCCCAGTTTTGAGTTATCATTTTATCCTGTTTTTCTTTCTTCCCTTGCTTCTTTTCTTTTCTTTTTAACTTTTAAACTTTTCATTTTTAAATTGTGGGGCACAATTCAGGGTTAGGTATACAAATATTCATTGTGCAGGTACCCTTGTTGATGAGGTGTGTCCCCCCTTCCCCAGACAGATATCGACTACTGTCAATCCCACCTTTCTACCCTACCCCGTGCAATTTCCTGCTACTGTCAATCCTTTTCTTATAGTCTTATGATAGTTTTCAAGGTCCACTATGAGTGAGAACATGTGATACTCAGTTCTTTGTTTCTGTGAAAGATAACTCAGTATTATAGACTCTAAGTCCATCCAGGTTTCTGAGAAGTTCATGATTTTTTTCTTCTTTATGGCTGCATAATATCCTATTGTGTTTATGTTTCACATTTTTTTAATCCAGTGCTGTTTTTATAGGCAGTATGGTTACTTCCATATTCTTGCTATTGTGAACAGTGCTGTGATAAACATACGTGTGCAGGTATCTTTTTTATAGAGTGATTTGAGTTCTTCCGGGTATATTCCTAGTAGAGGGATTGTGGGGTCATATGGGAGGTTGGTTTTTAGAACTTTTAGGAATCGCCACACAGTTTTCAACACAGGCTGTACTAGTTTACGTTTCCACCAATAGTGTAGTAGTGTTCCCCTTTTGCCACATCCTCTCCAGCATCTGTTGTTTTTTGTTATTGATGATGGCCATTCTGACTGGAGTTTGGTGGTATTCAGTGTAGTTTTAATTTACATTTCTTTGATAACTAGTGAGGCTGAACATGTTTTCAGGTATCTGTTTGCTGCTCTTAAGTCTTCTTTTGAGAAGTGTCTATTTATATCTTTTGCCCACTTTGTAATGGGGCTGTTTGTTTTATTCTTTTCAGCGCATTTGAGTTCTTGTATATCCTACATGTTAGGCCTTTCAGACATACAGCTGACAAATATTTTTTTCCCAGTCTGTGGGCTGTCTCTCTGCTCTTTTGTTGGTTTCTTTGGCTTTGCAGAAGCTCATCAGTTTGATGAGGTCCCACTTGTCTATCTTGTGTCTTATGGTGTGGGCACTTGGGGTTTCGATCAGGAATTTTTTGCCAGTTACAATTTCCATAAGAGTGTATCCTGCATTTTCTAAGGTTCTTATAGTTTGAGTTTTTAAATTTAGGTCTCTGATCCATTTAGAGTTGATTTTTGTGATGGGAATAGGTAGGGGTCCTGTTTCAATCTTCTGCATGTGGTCAGCCAGTTTCTCAGCACCATTTACTGAATAGGTTCTCCTGTCCCCAGTGGTTGGTGGTGGAGGCTCTATCGAAGATGAGTTGGTTGAGAAATTGAGGTTTTGCTTCTGGAATCTCAATTCTATTACATTGGTCTATACGCCTGTTCTTGTACCAATACCAGGCTGTTTTGATTATTTTAGCTTATAATAAAGTTTAAAGTCTGGGAGTGTGATGCCTCTTGCTTTGATTTTTCTGCTGAGGATTGATTTGGCTATTCGTGGTCATTTATGTTTCCATATGAATTCCTGTATTGTTGTTTCTAGGTCAGAGAAGAATGTTGCTGGTAATTTGATGGGTATTGCGTTAAATCTGCAGATTGTCTTAGGTAGAATGGACATCTTAACAATGTTGATTCTTCCAATCCATGAGCATGGAATATTTTCCATTTGTTTGTGTCATCTTTGATTTCTTTGAGCAGTGTTTTGTAGTTTTCATTATAAAGGTCTTTCACATCTCTGGTTAGGAAGATGCCAAGGTATTTGATTTTTTGTGTGTTACTATTATGAATGAGGCAGTGTTTTTTATTTGGGCTTCTGTTTGTTTATTGTTTATTGTGTATAGAAATGTGACTGTCTTTTGCACATTTATTTTATACCCTGAGTCTTTGCCAAAATCCTTTATCAGTGCAAGGAGCTTTTGATAGATTCTCTTGGGTTTTCCAGGTATAGAATCATGTTGTCTACAAAGAGGGATAACTTGATTTCCTCTTTTCCTATTTGGATACTGCTGATCGCCTTCTTTTCTCTGAATGCTCTAACTAGGACTTTCAAAACTATGTTGAACAGGTGGGGTGACAGTGGTATCCTTGTCTTGTTCCAGTTTTCAGGGGAAATGGTTCCAATTTCTGTCTGTTTAACAGTATGCTGGCTATGGGTTTCTTGTAGCTGGCTCTTACTATTTTGAAGTATGTTCGATCTATGCTTAGATGTTTGAGGATTTTTATCAGGAAGGAGTGCAGGATTTTATCAAAAGTTTTTTCTGCATCTAATGATATAAACATGTGGTTTTTGTTTTTATGTCTGTTGATGTATTTATTTACATTTATTGTCTTATGGATGTTGAACCAGCCTTGCAATCTGGGGATAATGCTTACTTGGTTGTGGTGGATGATTTTTGATATGTGTTGTTGAATGCTTTGCTAGGATCTTGTTCTGAATTTGAGCATCTATGTTCATCAAGGATATTGGCCTGCATTTCTCTTTCTTTGTTGGGTCTTTACCTGGCTTGGGTTTCAATGTGATGTTAGCTTCATAAAATGATTTGGGGCAAGTTTCGTCTTTCTCAACTGGCTGGAATACTTTCAGTAGGAGTCATATCAGTTCCCCCTTGTATGTTTTGTAGAATTCGACTGGAAAGTCATCTGGTCCAGGGCTTTTTTTTGTAGGCAGTTTTCTTATGACATAGTCAATTTCCTAGATTGCTATTGGTCTATTTAGGGTCTCAATTTCTTCTTGCATCATCCTGGGGAGGCTGTGTGATGTCAGAAAGTCCTCCATTTCCTTTAGGTTTTCAAGTTTTTTTTCCATATAAGTGTACATAGTAGTCTCTGACAATCTTTTGAATTTCTTCAGGGTCAGTTGTGACTTCATCTTTTGTGTTTCTGATTGTGTTTCTTTGGACTTTTTCTCTCTTTTACTTGGTCAGTCTAGCTACAGGACCATTAGTCTTGTTCATCCTTTCCAAGAACCAGCTTTTTGTTTCATTAATTTTTGGTATTATCTTTTTGTCTTCTATGCCTCAGATTTGGGCTTTTATTTTGGTGATCTGGATTCTTCTGCTGAAGTTAGGTTTGTGGTGGTCTTGTTTTTCCAGCTTCCTTAAGTAACTTGTTAGGCTGTTAACATATGATATTTCCATTTTCTTCATGTGTGATCTTGGAGATATGAATTCCCCTCTTAGTGCTGATTTCATGGCATCCCAGAGGTTTTAGTAAGATGTATCTTCATTTTCATTTGTTTCCGGGTATTTTTTAAATCTCTGTTTTGATTTCCATGTTGATCCAGAAGTTGTTTAACATCATGCTGTTTAGTGTCCATGTCTTTGTGGATTTTGGGGGAACTTTGTTGGTATTGATATTTATTTTTATTTCACTGTGGTCTGAGAGGTGCATGGCAAAATTTCAATCTTATGAAATTTATTTGTGCTTGATTTATGGCCAAGGGTGTGGTCGATCTTAGAGTACATTCCTGTGGTGATGAGTAGAATGTATATTCTGTGGTTGTTGGGTGGACTGTTCTGTAGGTAGCAATTAAGTTCATTTGGTCAACAGTCACATTGAGTTTTGGATCTCCTTGCTGATTTTTGTCTTGATGATCTGTTTAGGGTTGTGAGTGGAGTATTAAAGCCCCAGCTATGATAGTGTTAAAGTCAATATCTTTTTTAAGTTTGCCTAGAAGTTGCTTTTTGAAAGTTGGTGCACCTGTTTTGGGTGCATATATGTTTAGGATGTATATTTTTTGTTGATGGATTGAACCTTTTATCATTATATAGTGAGCCCTGTATCTTTTTAAGTTTTGGATACCTAAAGGGTTTTGTGTCTGAAATTAAGATCACAGCTCCTGCTTTCTTTTGTGTTCCATTTGCCTGAAATTTTGCTTCCCATTCTCTTACTTTGAGCCTGTGAATGTCCTTTCTGGTGAGATGAGTCTCTTGGAGACAATATATTGCTGCTTCATGATATTTTATCCATTTTGCCATTCTATGTCTTTACAGTGGTGCATTTATTCTATTCACATTCAGGCTAATTATTGAAATGTGAAAGTTTATCCCTGTCACAAGGTTCTTATAGACTTGTTGCTGCTCCTGTTTGTTTGACTTTCTTTTGATTTTTGGGTTGATTCATGTGTGTTCAATTTTTTCCTGCACTCTTGTGAAGGATGTTGTCATTCTTTTTCCCCTTTCTTCTGTTTTTAATACTTTCTTGTTTCTTGTAGAGCTGGTCTAGAGGCAGTGTAAGTTCTTAGGGATTGAATGTCTGAGAAAGATTTTAATTCTCCCTTACTGATGAAGCTTAGCTTAGCTGGGTAGCTTATTCTTGGTTGAAATTGTTTATCCTTGAGAACTTTGAAGATTGGGCTCCAAGCTCTCCTAGCCTGAAGTGTTTCTGTAGATAAATCTGCTGCTATTCTAATTGGTTCCCTGGTAGGTAGTCTGACTTTTTCTCTTGCTGCCTTTAGGATTTTTTCTTTTATATCTTTTCTTTTATACTTTTAATTTGTTTAGGCAAATTACTATGTGTCTAGAAGTTGGTCTTCTCATTTTTTGTCTTGCAGGGGTTCTCTGAATCACTTGTGTTTGAATGGTTGCATCACTGATGAGATGAGGGAAGTTTTCTTGAATGATTTCATGGAATGTTTGTTCTAGGGTGGTCTCTGTCTCTCTTTCAGCCTGAGGTAGTACAATTAATCTTAGGTTTGGCCTCTTGAAATAATCGTTCATCTCTTGAAGGTTTTTTTCTGTCTTTTAAAGTTTCTTTTCTATGTTTTTGACAGTTGGAGTTAGTTCCATATTTTGGTCCTCAAGCTCTGAGATTTTCTTCTGCTTGGTTAATTCTGCTTTCCCTGCCTATCAGTTTGTTATTTATTTCATTCACTGTATTCTTTACTGTTGTAATCTCAGTTATCAACTCCTTCATTTTTTCCTCTTGTCTCTCCTCGATTCTATTTATTCTCTCTATTAAGGTCTTAACATCTGTGTTTGTAGTTTGAGATTAGTCATTCTGGGGACTCCTCATTGTTTGCATCCTGAAGTCTGTTTTCTCAGGTCTGATCTCCCACGGGTCTGTGTGAGACCCATATTCTTCTTTTGGTTTCTCTTCATTTGTGTAGATTTTCCTCTCCCCCACTTTTTTTCCTCTTCTTTAATTCTATTGTTCTGAGATGGGTAGGTGGTATTTTTTACCTTTGTTTGCTCAATCTTCTATTCTTCCTCCAGTGGATCCTCTGGCTTTGTTCAATTCTGAAACTGGACTGTGGGTTGGGGGCTGTATTTTTTGCAATTTAATTGAGGGGGGAACTGTGATTCAAAACATATCTACATATCCCAGTATCCACTGACAGGTGTATGGGCACCCTGGAACCCACTTCCCACTGTCTTACAATCTGTCCATGCCGTGAGGGTATATGTTTGCTCCCTGAACACAAAATGAGGTAAGAAAAAGGAAAAGAATGGATAAAGGAAGGAGGGGAGCAAAAGGAAGGTGGAGTGAGAGAAGAGTAAGAGGGAAAATAACAGACGTACCAACTAACAAATGAAAAGGGACACAAGGAAGGAAGAGTTAAACAAACTAAAACATACAGACAATCATACAAACACACAAACCAACAAAAACTTTTCTATTGATGTACTCTTCCCATACACAAACAGGAAGTCTAAAGAAAAAAACCAATAAAATAGCAGAAACAAAGCAAGTATGAAAATGTTATCAAAAGCAGAAAGAAAGAAAGAAAAAAACTAAAACAAAAAACAAACAAAAATGAGCAAAACAAACAGACAAAAATTAAAAAACAAAAACAAGGACCCAAACTCACTTTGAGGTCATTCCTGTAAGTCCAACGTCCTTCCAGCTCTGATCTCTAGTTCTCAGAGCAGGCTGACAAGGCTGCTCACATCTTGGGTCAGATGCCCCAGGACTACTGTGGAAGGAGGGTGGATCAGATCTGGACTCACCCAGCTTGCTGCCTGTCAAGTCTGCCACTCAGACAGGACCTGTATGTGTCTGATCCTGCATGGAGGAGGGGCTTCTGCCACTCCCAGTTTGATGAGATTACCTTTTGTCCCAAGTTGGAGGATGGGTGGAGCTGGATGGGGCAATGCAGGTCTCTGCTTGACCCTGGGACAGATAAAATGGCTATGCTTGGCATTTCTTCACCAGTCATGGGGTTCCTCTCTGACTTCCCCCAATCTCCTCTCTCCACTGATTGGCTCTGGGGATCCAGCTCATTTTCTATAAAAGGTGATGGTGTGGGCCAGGTGCCAGGTGATGAAAATCAGCTGGATTCTGCAGGCTCTTCTCAGGAGAGTCCCATGAACAGCAGACAATCTTGCACACATGCAGCTCCAATCTCAGGGTGATGGGGGCTTGCAGTCATCTTCAGAGGGGTGCCCTGGTTGCATGAACCTGAGTCTCTCCTCAGATGGACTTTCACTCTCCCACCAGCACAGGCCTACTCATGCAGAGAATCTTTATGGACACTTGCTTTTGTAGAGACTCTCAAAGTCCAACCTGTCTGGTGACCATCTTGTCAGCCAAAATAAAATTTTTAAAAAAATAAAATAATAAAAATAAAGAGTTGGATTTTTTTGCTCATATTTCTTTTAGTAATTTCTACTACTATCATATGGTTATCAGAGAATATTGATGGCAAATTTTCTGTTTATTTTTCTTTATGACATGTATTAAGATTTTCATTGTGGCTTAATATATGATTAATTTTTGTAAATATCCCTATGAGAACATGAAAAAGAAAAGTGCAGTATTCCAATTTTTTAGGTGCAGAATTTTACATACTGTACATATTTATTACATTACCTATTTAATTACATTATTTATCTTCTTTGTGTTAAGATTTTTCAAATGGATGACTTATAGGTGAACTTCAGAATATCTGTGTGTGCCTTTTTATAGGGAAAAGGTTTACAGTTATTTCAGGTTTGCAACAGGTTCTGTGACCCTCAAAATATTAAGAAACTCTGTTTTACAGATCTACTTGATTTTTCACAGATTCAGAAAGTCAAACTACTGAATATAACTTAAAATCAACATTAAAAGGTATCATAAAAAGTAAAAATTATAACTTTTATTAATATACAAGATTCCCATGACATACATCAGTATTGACTATCCTTTCCTTGAATAGTGTCAAGTGGCTTTTGGTTATTTCATTTCAGACCTTGGGATGGGACTCACAAAGAAGTTGGATTTCTAAAGGATGGCAGAGAAAGGGACCAGGTCACTTTATTAAAATCTATCAGATCTGGAGTAAATTGGTCACATTTTCCCTGAGAGTTGTGCACTGGGTCCTTTGCAATCTCCTCCCATGAATTCTCCATCTCTTTCCTGAATACTGCTCCTCAGCTGGTGCTCTGAGGAGACAGCCCCATTTTGGAAAGCTAATCATGTTTGGAGGTGAATTAGTTCAAAGTCACATGCTTCCTTAAGGGACACAAGAAAGTAAAATGTATCAATTTCCAGGATGGGCATTACAACAACTTAAAAACATGACAGCCAAATTATAGATGCAATTGGAGAAGGAGATATCAGCCAACAAGCAAGTCAATCCTTTTTAAACCATGTACATGAAGAATATAAAGCCCATCTTGAAACAAATTGAAGAGTTCTTAAAAGTAATGGTGAAGGTTGAAATGATAACCTATGCTCTACAAAAGTCATTTATGACTAATCCTGGGTGATATTAGAAATTCCCAGAGCAGACTTAACCATTTAGGTACCCAAACTGTGTTTCTATGTACATATGGCCCATGATACGTTCAGGGACCATGAAAATATCTCAGTTTTAATTTCTTTTAAAAGCAGAAGAAAAAAATGACAATAATAATAATAATAATAATAATAATAATAAAAATAATAAAAAATGTTTAATAATGAATCCAGCCTGGATTATATTTTCTTTATATCAGTGCAGTTGTAAAATATAATTTACTATTCTTAGAAGAGACCCATGAAGGCAAAAGTGCCAACATTCCATGAAAGTCAAATTGGGGCCCTGGAAATAAATATCCATTTAACATGGCAATTGGTCAGCATTCAAGCAGATGCCTTGTGAAGGTTGTTTGATGTGTGTGTATGCATGATTTTGAGGCATTGTCAGGAATAGACTATATTCTCTTAGCAGGATGGAAACCAAGACTGGCAGTCTTTTCATCTATGTGCTTCTTTCTTTCTGGTTGCTTCACTCTGGCTTTTTCTCTCCAAAAATTGTTGCTAGCTCATTTCTTGCACATGGCCCAGTTGTCCCCAACCTCAACTCAGCATCAGGCCTACCACTGATGTCCAGTCTTTGTGAATCTGAGTTTTCATTCTCTTGAGGGTATCTGCTACAGCAGCCTCTAGCCAGATGTGCCACATACATCTGAATAGCTGTAGCCAATCTTTCTTCCTCTGCCCAATGCTCCCACATGCCCTTCAACACCTATGGTATGTATAGCTGCCCCTTCTGCAAGATGTGTATCTTTAATTGTAAATCAATTACACTCAGAACAGAAAACAATCACAGGAAGAATGAACTTACTAGTAAGCAGAGGTTTTACTGTAATTATGTCATATACTTTCTCATGCCCTTGATTGTCATTTCACCACATATTCAACATGTGGGAAACAGAAAATGGAAATGCCATTTGCAGAGACTGTCCAATTTAGGCATCTCAGTTAAGAACTGTACTGCATAATCAGGCAGGGCTCCTGCTTTGAGACTAAGCCATTCTCTGAAGGTGAACAAATATCGTGCTGCGTCCTTTGTGCTGGATGAGTGACCTATCTGAGTAAGTATCCACATCACATACATTTCCTGTCACTTCGGGATTGTAATATGCTTTATTCATTAATGATTATGTATTAGGAACATCTGAGTAGATGTGACTTTAATAGCAAATTGAACTTTAATTATCACACTGTCACACTCACTACATTTGTTGAATTTTAATACTCAATAAGCACAATATTGTTTCACTATAAAGAAGTATGATGTGTTCTCACTCATATAATGGACCTTGAACATCCAATGCAATACTATGAGAAAATGACGGATGGTACTGGGAAACTATGGGGGGGAGGGGGATGGGATTAACAGTAGCAAATATCTGTCGGGGGATGGGAAAACACTTCTTATCTACAGGGTGCCTGAATGAAACGTCATTGTACACCTAACCCTTAACTGTACCCCACAAAACCATAATAAAAAATACTGATTAATGAAAAAAAAAAAAAAAGAAGTATGATGGGTTCATAGCAATTAGGCGTTACTAAGATGTATATTGTCTATCTCAAATAGGATGAACTCTGAGATATAAAACTCATCTGCCACACTTTCAACTTATATGTGCCACCCTATTTAAATTGAAGAACATAAACCTTCAGGTCTTTTTTGATCAGAAGAAAGCTTTTGAGAAAAAAAGGAATTAATCAATGACACAATTGTGTGCATGTATTTTTTAATGGTTATCTTACTTACCAATAAACAGAAAAAAATTCTGCCATGGATATTAATTAGTCAAGGTTAAATTGTGACACACAGACTGTTTAATATATATATGTATACACATACGTATTGAATTATATAAATACGTGTGTGTGTGTGTGTGTGTGTGTGTGTGTGTGTATACATATTTTAGATGGGACCTCACTCTGTTGCCCAGGCTGGCATGCAGTGGCATTATCATGATGATCGTGACTCACTGTGGGCTTGACCTCCTGGGTTTAAGCAATCCTTCCACCTCAGTATCCTAAGTAACTGGGACTACTAGCCACCACACCTGGCTAATTTTTTGATTTTTTAGTTAGAGACAAGGTTTTGCTACGTTGCCTAGGCTGGTCTCAAACTCATGGGCTCAAGCAATCCACCCACCTTGGCCTCCCAAAGTGCTGGGATTACAGGAGTGAGTCACCATGGCCAGCTTGTATTCAGCAAGTTTAAAAGAAAGATATTTATTAAAGGGTATTTTATGGTTTATTGTATCATTAAGAGGCAAAAAATTGCCCTCTATCCTGAACTTCCAAGAACAATTCTCAAAACTAAACTATGGAGCTGGGTCCAAGGAGCGATTGCTTCTGAAACGGTCAAGAGGCTGCAGATTCAGGAAGCTACTCTGCTGGCTTTCTGCTTCTGAACCACACGTCCTCTCTGCCAATGTCACTGTTCACACCAGCAAAAAGATGTGGCATGTCTCTCTTACCATGTAACTTAGTTCTAAATCAAAGTTTCACTTGGTTATACTTGACTGGTACAACTCCAGTTGCAAGAAAGCCTAAGAAATAGTTTTTAGACCTCTGCATGCTAAAAGGGAGCTGGGATGGGGGTTAATGAGCTAATTTAGGTGATGTACCACAGACATGTAATTGAGTGACCCTGAAAGCCTACGTAACATTAAAGGTAAAAATTAGATATGGTTATTTTTCCCCTTTCAGTATTGAAATTGTATTCATTATAATCTTTGTGTCATTGATCTATATATGGCCCTCTAATTAATCAATTAATAATATAAACATCATGGAGCACCCATTACCAAAATAAAAGCTAGGCCCTATTAGAACTACGTCTAATAAAATATCCCCATACATCCCCTACCCTAGGAAACATTATCCTGAATTTTAGTGCATCTGTATGTATTCTCACATATTACATTTTAATTTTAGTAGAATCTATACCATTATAAAAATGAAATTATATATTATGTAATCTTTTAATTTTTATTTTTCAATTAATATTGTATTGCTAGATTCATCCATTTTTTTTGCATTTCATTGTAGTTCACTTATTTCAATTGCTGTATTCTGTTGCTGAATATGGCAATTGAAATGAGTGAAGTGTATGTGAATAGTCGTCCATTTTTCTCTTCATGGACATTTATACTGATTCAAAGCTTTGTTACTGTGAACAGTGCTGCATGAACATTCTTTTTTTTTTTTGAGTTGGAGTTTCACTCCGTTGCCCAGGCTGGAGTGCGGTGGCACACTCACAGCCACCGCAGCCTTGACCTGCTGGGCTTAGGTGATCCTTCCACCTCAGCCTTCCAAGTATCCGGAACTACAGGCATGCACTACCACACCTGGCTAATTTTTTTGGTTTATTGTAGAGATGAGGTCTTGCCAAGTTGCCTAGGCTGTTCTCAAACCCATGGGCTCAGGCAATCCCTCACCTCGGCCTCCCAAAGTGCTGGAATTATAGGCTTGAGCCACACTGCACCTGGCCAGAACATTCTTGTATATTGTCAACCTAAATAACAAACAGAGAGAGGGTCTCTAAAAGAAAACATGTTTATTTGGGAATAGAGCATTGCAATGGAAATACACATGCCACAGTCAACTATGTTAGTATTCAAGGAGGTAAAGGAAGACAAAGGTTTCTAAAGGAAAAAAATTGAGGAGGATTGCCTAACTCTTTTGAAATAATTATCCTTGGCTATGAGATCAATGACAAGGGTGACACCAGTCTGAGGTTGGACAGGCAGTTGCTGGGCAGATGTCCTTGCAGAAGTATTTTCTGTGTAAGGTTGAGATAACCTTTGTGCAAGGTTGTGGTTTTTGCAGTCTTTTTTGTTATCAGGCATACCCCTTCTTCATTATCTTACTGGCTTTATTTGACAGGGTTTTCTTAACATTAGTGCCTCCATTTTTAGTCTGACTATTTTGCATAATATGTACTAGAAATTTTGGGGTAATGTTTACCAAAGATAAAATTACTAGGTCATGGGGATGTTTTGAGTATGGATTGGATTATACATTTAAGATAATCAGGAATATGTAATTTTTAGACAAGTCAGATTGAACAGTAGTAAACTAGCATAATCATTTGAACAACAAAGTATAATGGCTGTACTAATTTTCATTTCCATCAAGAAGTGTACAAGTGTTGCCCTTTCTCTACGTTCTCACTAGCATCTGCTATTTTTTGTCTTTTTGATAAAAGCTATTTTAACTGTGGTGAGATGATATCTCATTGTGATTTTAATTTGTGTTTCTCTGATGACCAGGATGAATAGATAAAAAATGTGGTATATATACACAAGTAAATATTATTAGGTCATAAAAAAGAATGAAATTCTGTCATTTGTAGCAACATGGATGGAACTAGAGGTCATCATGTTAAGTGAAATAAGTCAAGCACAGAAAGGCAAATATTGCATGTTCTCACTCACGTGGGAGCTAAAAAGATTGATCTCAGACTTCCATCAAGATGGCGATGGGTCTGATCAGTCTGTGAGAATCTCCACAAAAAGCCAGTGTCCATAAAGACTCTCTGTGTGAGTAGGCATATGCTGGTGGGTGAGTGAAAGTTTGTCTGAGGGGAGATTCGGGTTCATGCACCTGGGGCTCTCCTCTGGAGGTGACTACAACCCCCCACTGCCCTGAGATTGAAGTTGCTGATGCACAGGATCATCTGCCATTCTTGGGATTCTCCTGCCTAATATAGCTGATTCTCATTACATGGTACCTGGCCCACACCATTACCTGTGACAGCAAAGTGGCTGGAGCCCCAATTCAATCTGTGGAGAGAGAAGATCCCAGAGAGTTGGAGAGGAGCCCCACCCCCAGTGAGGAAACACTGACTGCAGCCATTTTCTCTGTCTGGGACCAGGCAGAGACCAGCGCTGTAGCACCTAGCTCCACCCAGCCTCCAACTTGGGACCTAAGGTAATCTCATTAAATTCGGAGAGACAGAAGCCCCTCCCCCATGCTGGGTGAGTCCAGATCTGATCCACTCTCCTCCCACAGTAGGCCTGGGGCATCTGACCCAGACTGAGAGCAACCCTATCAGCCTACACTGAGAGCAGGGGCAGGGAGGGGCTGGAAAACAGAGCTGAAAGGAAGTTGTACTTGTAGGAACCATGACAGAGTGAGTTTTTTTGTCTGTTTGTTTTGCTCATTTTTGTTTATTTGTTTGTTTTAGTTTTCTTCTCTTTAAGTTTTCAATATTGTTTTCATACTTGCTTTGTTACTGCTACTTTATTGCTTTTTAAAAAGACTTCCTATCTGTGTATGAGTATTTTTGAGGGAGAATATATTAATAGGAGGATTTTTGTTGGTTTGTGTGTTTGTATGATTGTCCATATATTTTAGTTTAGCTTTTTAAACTCTTTTCTATCTTTGTCTCTTTTCATTTGTTAGTTGGTAGATCTGTCTGTTTTTCCTCTTACTCCTCTCTCTCCAGCATCCTCTCACCCCCACTCCTTCCTCTTCTTTTCCTTTTTCTTACCTCATTTTTCTTTCAGGGAGCAAACCTATACCCTAACTATGTGGACAGATCATAAAGCAGTGGGTAGTGGGTTCCTGGGGGCCCACACACCTGTCAGTAGATACTGGGATCTGAAGATAGATTCTGAATCACAGCTCTCCCCTCAATTAAATCTCAAAACTGCAAAAAGTACAGCCCCCAACCCACAGTCCAGTTTCAGAATTAAACAAAGCCAGAGGATCCACATGAGGAAAGAAAGGAGATTGAGCAGACAGAACTAAAAGCTAGCCCCCCATCCCTGAACAACAGAATTAAAGAAGAGGAAAAAAAGTGGGGGGAAGAAAATCTACACAAATGAAGAAAAACCAAAAGAAGAACATGGGTTTCACACAGAACCCTGGGAAGTCAAACACTGAGAAAACAGACTTTAGAATGCCAACAAAGAAGAGCCCCCAGAATGACTGATCTCAAACCACAAAGCCAGATACCAAGACATTAATAGAGAGAATAAATAGAATCAAGGAGAGACAAGAGGAAAGAATGAAGGAATTGATAACTGAGATAACAGCAATAAAGAATACAGTGAATGAAATAAATAACAAACTGATAGACATGGAAAGCAGAATTAACCAAGCAGAAGAAAGAATCTCAGAGCTTGAGGACTAAAATATGGAAGTAACCCTAACTGTCAGAAACAAAGAAAAGAAGCTTAAAAAGAGCAAAACCTTTAAGAGATTATTTCAAGAGACTAAACCTAAGATTAATTGTACTTCCTGAGACAGAAAGAGAGACAGAGACCACCCTGGAACAAACATTCCATGAAACTACTCAAGAAAACTTCCCTCATCTCATCAGTGATGTGACCATTGAAACATAAGCGATTCAGAACCCCTGCAAGACAACAAATGAGAAGCTCAATTCCTAGACACATAGTAATTTGCCAACACAAAATAAGTATAAAAGAAAAATTCCCAAAGGCAGCAAGAGAAAAAAGCAGACTAGGTATAAAAGAAAAAATCTTAAAGGCAGACTATCTACAGAGGAAGACCAATTAGAATAACTGCAGACTTATCCACAGAAACACTTCAGGCAAGGAGAGCTTGGAGTCCAGTCTACAAAGTTCTCAAAGATAAACAATTTCAACCAAGAATGATATACCCAGTTGAGTTAAGCTTCATCTGTGATGGAGAATTAAAATCTTTCTCAGACATTCAATCCCTAAAAGCTTATGCTGCCTTCAGACCAGCTCTACAAGAACTGTTTGTTTGTTAGTTCATCTATTTTAAAAATATTTTCCTTTGTGCATGATTGTGTATGTGAATATTTGATCTGCAACCCCCTCAAATTTTTTTCTTTTCTTTTTCTGTTTCTTTCTTCTTTTATTTGTCATTTTCTGTTTATGTGTGTATGTGAATGATTGAATGTTCATCTTTCAATTTTGTTATTGGTTTGTTTTTGCTCTTTTCTTCTTCTGGGATTTTTAGTTTCATTTTTTATTGTTTTAAGTGTATGTAAATATATGTGTCAGGGTTCGATGAGAATTCCTTTTATTTTTCCCCTGGTGTTTCTGTATTCTTTTCTCTTCACTTTGTGCTAGGCATATGTGTGTGTGTGCGTTTAGTTTTATTGGGTTTTTTTTTGTTAGTTTTGTTTCACTTTGTTGTTATTCCAGTTTGTTTTGGGGCATGTGTGTATGTCTGTGTGTGTGTGTTCAATTGTTTTTTTTTTTTTTTGCATTGGTTTCTGCTTTGCATCGTCATATAGAGTGGTGGTGAGGAGTGGGTCTCAAGGAACACATACCACAATAAGTGAATACTATAATTTGCAAGTAATATCTGAATCCTAGCACAACATCCCCTACTTTATTCAATTGCAAAAACTACAAGAGTCAGAAAAGCTTCCCATCCACAGTCCTATTTCAAAATAGAACAAGTCCAGAGCCTGGATCAGGGGAGAATAGAGGGCTGAGCAGACATCAGAAGGGAAAGTCTGATCCACTGACACTAAATAACAGAACTAAAGAGAAAAACAAGAGATGTGTCACAAATGAGGAAAAACCAAAGGAAGACCTCAGGCAATTTCAAGTGTACCAAAGACAAAACTCCTGAAAATTCTTAACTTGGTGCCCAAACAATGGAAGTCACCAATGACTAGCCCCAGAATGACAGGAATTAGGGAATGGATGGAAAGAGTGAATAAGACTCAAGAAAGACAAGATGCAACATTGAAAGATCTTGTAACAGAGATTTTGTTAATAAAAAGTTTCATTCAGGATATAAATAAAAAGATGGAAAATGTGGAAAGCAGAATGGATCTAGCTGAAGAAAGAATCTCAGAACTTGAAATTAACCTGATCTGTAAAAAACATGGAAAGAAGACTCTTGGTGTACCTTGAAAACCCAAGAGAATCTGTCAAAGGTCTCCTTACATTGATAAAAGCCTTTGGCAAAGTCTCAGGATACAAAATAAATGTACAAAAGACAATCGCATTTCTCTACACCAATAATAAACAAACAGAAACCCAAATAAAAAACACAGTTCCATTCACAATAGCCACAAAAAAAATGAAATACCTTGGCATCTTCCTAACCAGAGATGTGAAAGACCTATACAATGAAAATTACAAAACACTGCTCAGAGAAATCAAAGCTGACATGAACAAGTGGAAAAATATCCCATGTTCATGGATCGGAAGGATCAACATTGTGAAGATGTCCATCTTACCTAAGGCAATCTACAAATTCAATGCAATACCCATTAAATTACCAACAACATTCTTTTCAGACCTAGAAAAAACAACACAGGAATTCATATGGAAACACAAACGTCCAAGAATAGCCAGAACAATCCTCAGCAAAAAAAACAAAGCAGGTGGTATCACAATACCAGATTTCAAACTTTACTATAAAGCCTACAATCATCAAAACAGCTTGGTATTGGTACAGGAACAGGCATATAGATCAATGGAACAGAATTGAGATTCCAGAAGCAAAACCTCAATTTCTCACCCACTCATCTTCGACAAAGCCCCCACCACCTACCAATGGGGAGAGGAGAACCTATTCAGTAAATGGTGCTGGGACACTTGGCTGACCACATGCAGAAGATTGAAACAGGACCCCTATCTATCCCCATGCACAAAGGTTAACTCCAAATGGATCAGAGACCTAAATGTAAAACCTCAAACCATAAGAACCTTAGAAAAGGAAGGAAATACTCTCATGGAAATCGGAACTGGCATCCAATTCCTGTACAAAACCCAAAACCCACAGGACTTAAGAGAGAAGATAGACAAATGGGACCTTATTAAACTGACAAGCTTCTGCAAAGCCAAAGAAACTATCAAGAGAGCAGGGAGACAGCCTACAGACTGGGAAAAAGTATTTGCCAACTCTAGGTCTGACAAAGGCTTAACATCCTGGATCTACAAGGAACTGAAGCATACTGAAAAGAAGAAAACAAACAACCCCATTATAAAATGGGCAAAAGACATGAACAGACACTTCACAAAAGAAGACATTCGAGCAGCCAACAAACACATGAAGAAATGCTCAACCTCACTAATCATCAGGGAGATGCAAATCAAAACCACACTGAGATACCACCTAATTCCAGTCAGAATGGCAATTATCAACAACTCAAAAAATAACAGCTGCTGGAGAGGGTCTGGTGAAAAGGGAACACTTCTACACTGTTGGTGGGAGTGTAAACTAGTGCAACCTCTGTGGAAAGCAGTGTGGCGATTCCTAAAAGCTCTAAAAATTGACCTTCCATATGACCCTGCAATCCCCCTACTGGGAATATACCCTGAAGAACACAAATCACTCTATAAAAAAGATACCTGCACACGTATGTTTATCGCAGCATTGTTCACAATAGCAAGAACCTGGAAACAACCATGCTGCCCATCAAAAGAGGACTGGATTAAAAAAATGTGGTACATATACACGATGGAATACTACGCAGCCATAAAAAAGAACAAAATCATGAATTTCGCTGCAACCTGGATGGAACTAGAGTCTATAATACTGAGTGACCTCTCACAAAAACAAAAATCCGAATATCACGTGTTCTCACTCATATAATGGACCTTGAACATCCAATGCAATACTATGAGAAAATGACGGATGGTACTGGGAAACTATGGGGGGGAGGGGGATGGGATTAACAGTAGCAAATATCTGTCGGGGGATGGGAAAACACTTCTTATCTACAGGGTGCCTGAATGAAACGTCATTGTACACCTACCCTTAACTGTACCCCACAAAACCATAATAAAAAATACTGATTAATGAAAAAAAAAAAAAAAGAAGAAAAAAAAGAAGACTCAGAAAGAAAGAACAAAGTCTACAAGAGGTATATGATTATATCAAGAGACTGAACCTATACCTGACTGGTATCCCAGAAGAAGAAAGGGACATAAAGAACAACTTGAAGCAAGTATTCCAGGAGGTAATTGAAGAAAACTTTCCCCATTTCACCAGAGATGTGACCAGCCAAGCACAAAAAATACAGAGAACGCCCACAAGACACCAAATGAGAAGACCAACCTCTAGACACATAGTAATTCACCTACAAAATGTAGGTGCAAAAGAAAAAAAATCCTAAAGACAGCAAGAAAGAAAGGTCAGACTACCTACCAGTGAAAATTAATGAGAGTATCAGCAGACCTGGCAGAAACACTACAAGCAAGAAGAGACTGGAGTCCTATATTCAAAGTTCTCAAAAATAAACAATTTCAACCAGAATTTCCTATCCAGTCAAACTCAGCTTCATCAGTGATGAAGAATTAAAATCCTTCCCAGATATCCAATCCCTAAGAGATTATGCAGCTTCCAGACCAGCTCTACAGGAGACACTTAAAAAGGTATTTAGCACAGAAGAAAGAAAAAAAGAATGACCACACACTTCCCAAGAGAACAGCAGAGCACAGAATGAACAGAGAATACAGTGCAACAAGAAACTTGAAAACACACACATACGTTAACCCCAAAGTCAAAAGAAAATAAGCAAACAAAGAAAAAACTTTATAAGAGCCTCATGGCAGCAATAAACAATCACATTTCAATAATCAGCCTGAATGTGAATGAGTTAAATGCACTACTGAAAAGACACAGAATGGCAAACTGGATAAGTAACCATGACCCAATTATTTGCTGCATCCAGGAGACTCATCTCACTACAAGGGACACACACAGACTCAAAGTTAAAGGATGGAAAATGAGTTTCCAGACAAATGGATCACAAAAAAAAGCAGAAGTTGTGATCTTAATATCAGATAAAACAACCTTCAAGCTATAAAAAATTTAAAAAGATGCAAAATGACACTACATAATAATAAAAGGTTCAATCCAGCAACAAGAAATATCCATCCTAAACACATATGCACCCCACACCGGTGCACCAGCATTTATAAAGCAACTACTAAGTAAACTAAAAAAAGATATTGACTCTAGCAGTATTGTAATAGCCTGTAATAATGTGCTTGACATAAGTAACTACATTTTGTAACAAATCCTCCATCTTAACCCAGAGATGGCCCCCCTATGTAACCTTCTTGTAATCACTGTTTCCCATAATCAGAAGCCCACATTCTTATTCCCCTCAGTGCTTGGAAACTCCCTAATTGCAAATTATGTAGCTATCTGTACCCTTTCACAACCAAAGGTGCTGCCAAAAATGTAATCATAACTGTACAGCTTTTGTGGTTTTTGCCTTTATAAACCCCCTGCTCACTCTGTTTGGGGTTGAGTTCTTTATGGCACTAGCTTGCTCTCAACCGCTGGCTAATAAAGGACTCAAATTCTACTCTCTGCATGTTGGCGACTACAATCTGGCTATAACATTTGGAGGCCCTAGTGAGATTTGCCTACCTTGGAAGGCATTCTCGCACTGGTTCTCCCCAGCTTGGTGGAGAAGTTATAAGGGAGGTGACCCCTGACGATGTTCAAGGGCCCCATAACATCTCATCTGACTCAGAGGGAGTTGGAACAACCGCTGGCTTCCCATCACCTCAACAGAACCTGAGTTCATCTGTACTCTCCTAGGAGGCAAGAATCTGTTTTCTGCTTAAGGGAGTTATGGCCTGATGAGGCCATCCCTTGGACACTATTCATTAAGCCAAGACAGTGGCTCAATAGAGTCCCAGTTCAGTTTCTGATTTCAGTTTTGATTTGCCTTTACTGATTTTATGATTTCAGTTTTGATTTGCCTTTACTGGTTTTTAACAACATGGGGTCTCAGACTTCTAAACACTCCAGTTCTCTGGACTGCATGATAAAGAATTTCTCTGTTGGATTTGCTGAGGGCTACACTGTCTGCCTTTCAAAAGGCAGATAGGTGACTGGCCTTTGTTTAATGCTGCATGGCCCTCCACAGGGTCTCTGGATGTTCATGTCACTGAATCTGTTTGAAAGGTCATTACAGGGACTCCTGGTCATCCTGACAAGTTTCCCTATATCAACCAATGGTTATGCTTGGTTCAAAATCCATCCCCATGGTTAAAGACATGTTCCCTTGAAACTCCCAGTCACATCCTTGTTTCTAAATCTCTGGCCTATGTCCCTCCTTTTCAATTCTCCCCAACTCCCACTTCCACTGGATTGTATCCTGTTTTAACCCCTTCTACTGAAGATCCCCTTGAGGACCCAGCTAGCTCTAACTCTAATCCTCCACCATATAATTCTCAGGCTTCTTCACCTACCATCACCTCTTCCACCTCCCCTTTGTCTTTTCCACCTTTGGCTACCCATCTCTGATCTTGGACTGATCTGGCCCCTCTTCTTCCCCTCCAGGAAGCTCCTCCTCTACAGAGGGCAGATTGGACGGAGGAGCCCTCCTTTCTCCACCTCTGATCTGTATAACTGGGAATATAAAAATCCACCATTTTCAGAGAAGCCAAAGTTTCTCTAATGGAATCAGTCATGCACACCCATTGTCCCACCTGGTATGATTGCCAGCAGCTCCTTTTAACCCTATTTACCTCTGAGCAGAGAAAGTGCATCAAAGCTGAGGCTTAAAAATCTATTCTAGCCTCAATTGCAGGTATATAAGAAGAAAGACAGGAAATGTTAAATGAGGTTTTACCCTCTTCTTGCCTGGATTGGGATCCTAACATGTCGGCAGGATCCAGGGCATTAGATACCTATCACCAGACTTTATCAGCTGGTTTCAGGGGAGCAGCCTGGAAACCTATCAATCTTTCTAAAACTACTGAGATTTTCCAGGGTCTTGAGGAATCTCCAGGGGGCATTTCTTGAATGCCTTAAGGAGGCTTTTCATACCTATATCCTGTTCAATCCCTCGGCCCCTGAGAATGCTTGAGCTATTAGTTTGGCTTTTGTTGTTCAAGCAGCTCCAGACATCCAAAAAAAGTTATAAAAGCTTGAAAGCTTTGCAGGAATGAATATTTCTCAGCTAATTGAAGTAGCCCAAAAGGTTTTTAATAACTGTGATGCTGAGAAACAGAAACAGGTGACACAAGAGGAGATAAAACAGCCAGACATCAGGTGAGAATATTGGTAGCTTTCCTCCAAACTCCCCACCCTGACTCAAAACTGCCATGCCAGAGAAAAGGGAAAACTAAGAAAGAACAAAAGGGGATTAAGAATCCATTAATAATTCTCCACTTTCTGGAGAATACCTAACTTCCTCCAATTCTCCCACTGAGAATATCTTGTCAAGCTTACTTCTACAGTTACAGCAGGAGTTTCCTTCAGTCTGAGTGGAGACCAACCCACCAGGATTGGCAAAGCATCACCCTCCGGTCATGGTGAGTCTGTTGGCATTAATAATAATAATCCATTAGCTAAGAATCAATGTGCATAATGCAGAAAATTCAGTTACTGGAAAAAGGATTGTCACTGTTGCTCAAAAGCAGACAACCCCAAGCCAGTCCTGGTTCTTCCCTCTTGGGGGAACTGAAAATGACTTGGATTGAGGAAGCCAGGGCTCTTTTTCCCTTAGGCTCCCAAGAACCCATGGTAACCACTGCTATTAGGAGCCACCCACTCCAACTTTTGGTGGACACCGGGTTAGAACTGTCAGTCCTAAAGTCACCATTGGAACCTGTGTCAAGCAAACAAACTTCAGTTCAGGGGACAATGGGGCAATTACCAATGGCAAATTTACTTCTAATCAAACTGTTGATTTAGGACAAAAACATGTCACTCACTCATTTCTCATAGCTCCGGACTGTCTGTTCCCTCTCATGGGCCAGGATTTGCTTCAAAAGTTAAGAGTTACCATTGTGTTTTCATCTAACAAAACTGAAATATTTGTTCCCACTGCCTATTAGATGCTTTTAACTGTTTCACTTTCTGGAGAATACCTAACTTCCTCCAATTCTCCCACTGAGAATATCTTATCTGTCTGTTCCCTCTCATGGGCCAGGATTTGCTTCAAAAGTTAAGAGTTACCATTGTGTTTTCATCTAACAAAACTGAAATATTTGTTCCCACTGCCTATTAGATGCTTTTAACTGTTTCACTTTCTGGAGAATACCTAACTTCCTCCAATTCTCCCACTGAGAATATCTTGTCAAGCTTACTTCTACAGTTACAGCAGGAGTTTCCTTCAGTGTGGGCGGAGACCAACCCACCAGGATTGGCAGAGCATCACTCTCCGGTCATGGTGAGTCTGTTGGCATCAGTCACTCTTATTCACATTCGCCGATACCCTATGAGTTTACAGGCCAGAAAAAAATTGCTCCACACATAAAAGACTCTTACCAGCTAATATTTCAACACTATGCAAGTCAGCATTGAACACTCCTTTCTAGCCAGTACAGAAACTGGGAACTTCTGACTATTGACCAGTTCAGGACTTAATGGAGGTCAATAAGCAGGTTGAGACATTCATCCTACCATTCCAAACCCATACACATTGCTCAGCCTGCTTCCCCCTCCACATTGGGTGTACACTGTGCTTGATTTAAAAGGTGCCTTCTTTTCTATTCCCCTGTCCCCTGTCAGTCAACCCATCTTTGCTTTTGAATGGAGAGATCCTGATTCAGGAGGCACTAGTCAGCTGACTTGGACCCAACTGCCACAATGGTTTGAAAATTCCCCAACTCTTTTTTGGGAGGCCTTGCAATAGGACTTATCAGGGTTCTGTGTCTTGCACCCTGAATTTACTTTACTCCAGTACGTAGATAATCTCCTGCTCATGGCGACAGACTTAGAAACTTGTTTAAAAGATACTAAGGCTCTGCTACAGCTCCTTCAAGATGTGGACTATTGTGTATCAGCTAAAAAGGCACTGCTCTGCTTGATCAAAGTCTCCTATCTAGGATACCAGCTGAGAAAACATAAGTGAACCCTAACCATAGCCTGGAAAGAAGCCATTCTCCAAATCCTTGTTCCAAACTCAAAAAAACAGGTATGAAAATTCCTGGGGGTGACGGGGTACTACTGGCTGTGGATCTCGGGATTTGCTGAAATTGCCAAGCCTCTATACACAGCTACAGCAGGGGATCAGCCCCTAAAATGGACTGCTATTGAGGAACAAGTGTTCCAGCCATTTAAAATGGCTCTTATGCAAGCCCTAGCCTTAGCCCTCCCAGATGTTACCAAGTCTTTCCACTTGTTTATTCATAAACAATGGGGAATTACAAAGGGGGTTCTTACCCAGACCCTAGGGTCCTGGAGGTGCCCAGTGGCTTATTTGTCCAAAAGATTAGACCCAGTTGTCTCTGGATGACCATCCTGTCTTCAGGCCACCACCACTACAGCTGTACTGATTAAGGAAGTAGATAAGCTGACTTTCGACCAAAACCTGGCCCTAACAGTTCCCCATGCTGTTGAGACTTTACTCTGGGGAGCCTGTGGTCACTGGATGTCCAACGTTCGAATCATCCAATATCAGAGTCTCCTACTTGACCAGCCTTGACTAACTTTCTCTCCCATTCAGAGCCTCAATCCAGCAACCCTACTGCCTGATGACAATTCAGAAACACCAATTCATGACTGAGAGGATGTATTGGACATCTCTCAAGCCAGCCGACCTAATCTTCACGACATTCCTTTAAACCAGGCTGATGCTGACCTACTCATGGATGACAGCAGTCTGGTAATAGAGGGAGTTCGCAAGGCTGGTGTGGCAGTAACCATGGCTCACAACATGGCTCAGAGTCCTTGCTCAGCAGCACATTGGCTCAAAAGGCTGAGTTAATTGCTTTGACCTAGGCCCTACATTGTGGACCTGGTAAATGGGTAAATATTTATATTAACAGTAGGTATGCTTTCACTACTCTCCATGTCCATGCCATGATCTGCAAGGAACAAGGACTTCTTACCATGGTGGGGAAGACTATAAAGAACAAAGAAGAAATTTTAGCCCTTCTAGAGACTATATGACTCCCCAAGGAAACAGCCATCATCCATTGCAGGGGACACCAAAAATTGGAATTCCAAAAGCAACCAAAAACCACCTGGCAGACTAGGCAGCCTGAGAGGCAGTGGAATTTCCAGTTGAGCCCCTAATTATTCTGCTAACTAAAACCTTTCCAGTTCCTTCTCTCCCAAAACAGTCTACCCACAACCAGGAAAAAAAGGAAAAAGCAGACCTGGTAGGAGCTCACAAACAGCCTACAGGATGATGGGTTAAAGACTCTAAAATTGTTTTTAGAGCAATCTGCAGCCCTCAGACATACCTTGGTAAAACAACTACATTCCATCACCTGCTTGGGAGGTACAAAATTGACTGAGTTATTAAATCGTTATTATCATATCAATAACTTGAAAAGCCTAGTGCCACAGCAGCTGAAATGTGCCCTGTCTGTGCCCAAGTCAATGCAAAACAAGTCACAAGGCCATTGGATGGTATCAGGGCCTGAGGGTTAAACCTTGGAGAAAAATGGGAAATAGACTTTACTGAGGTAAAGCCCCCTCATGTGGGATACACCTATCTGTTAGTATTTGTAGATACTTTTTCTAGATGGGTAGAAGCTTTTGCTACAGGAAGTGAAACTGCTTTCACAGTTACCAAACTTTTATTAATTGAAATTATTCCTAGGTTTGGGCTCCCTCTCTCTATTGGCTAGGATAATGGTCCTGCCTTTACCTTGTCCATAGTTCAGTTGGTGAGTAAAGAGCTAAACATTGACTGGAGATTACATTGTGCTTACTGACCATAGAGCTCTGGACTGGTAAAACACATGAACCAAACTCTAAAAACCACTTTAACTAAATTAATAATGGAAACTGGTGAAAAATGGATAAGCCTTTTGCCTTTGGCCTTTCTCTGGGTCTGATGCACCCTTTACAAGGCTGGGTTTACCCCATATGAAATCATGTTTGGGAGACCCCCCTCCTCTATTACCCCAGTTATGGGATCCCATTCTTGAAGAAATTACTAATCAATCTCTCTTAAAGTATCTCCAGTCTCTCCAACAGGTACAGGCTGGTGTCCACGCCGATGTCCGTGCTGTCTTGCTGACTCTGTTTTCCACAACTTGTCATCTGTTTCAACTCGGAGACTTGGTCTTTGTCAAAAAGTTCCAGAAAGAAGGACTGACCCATGCCTGGGAGGAACCCTTCTTGGTCATCTTCACCACACCAATGGCACTCAAGGTTGATGGAATACCGGCGTGGATTCATCACTTGCGAGTCAAACAAGCCAAGGAAAGCAATGCTCCATCAACCTGCTCAGTTGACTGGACAACAGCCAGGGACCCTGAAAACCCTCTCAAAATCACCTTCTGAGCCCACTCTCTTGGTTCAACTGCACCACGGGCTGACCAACTGATACACAGCTAACATGTGAGATTCCGACTGCCTGGAATAAACTGTTTTATTGGTTAATAATTCCCTGAGTGTATTGTTATCACCCCTTAACTCTTGCCTTATTCATTCCACTTGCCCTAGCTTTAGGCATTGGCCTAATCTCTGTAGCCCCCACAGAATGGAAATGTGGCGGAAAGTTTCTGTTAATGTTATCCTATCTCTCATGTGTGGAGTGTATCATTGCCCTATTATGTTCTGGTGTTGCCTCTTAATCTGTTCTCCCCCTTTTGGAATGGCTTACCATATAGTCTCCACCTTTTCCTTAACCTCTTTTACATCAGGAAAGGACCTAGCTATCCAAAACTGGACCCACAATTTCACCTTCGGTTCAGTTTAAGGTAAACCTTCCTGACCTGCTACAAATAGAAAAAAGAATGTCTTTTGGAAGACATTTGGAAGCCTGTACAGTAGACAAAATCCTTACTACACTAAATCATACACACAGAGGGCAACCCCCAATTATATACAGAATGTAGACTTTTATCTCTGCCCCAGTAACCCCACTGACCATCGTTGTAATCAGGAAAATGACTTCTTTTGCCCAGACTGGAGATGCATCACCATTGCAACTTACAGTGGGGGGTCTAATGACACATCTGAAATCACCCTTTGGTCGGATGCCAGCCCAGAACAACCTATACATATAAAGGTTACTAATCTTCTCCATTATTTCTGGAGTACAGGAAATACCTGGGGTATTTGACTCTACATGAATGGTTATGACTGTGGCACCTTATTCACCATCCAACGGTGCACATTTGCCTACAAAACCATGGCCAAACCAATAGGGCTGTTGGCAGAGCTGAAGGACCCCTTGTTTGGTTACCACCAGCCTCTGCCTCAGCCTCTGCCTTCTGCCAACCAAGTCACTACCCCAGATTCACCTCAACAGCTCCCAAGTTCACCCTTGATCACTTCCAAACCAGGCACGTCAACCCCCTAGTCTTTTTCCTGTGTTAACTAATATGCACCATCTACTTAATGTCACTATGCCCCAGTGGGCTTCAGATTGCTGACTTTGCTTAAAGCCAATACCCCCTTACTATGTGAGCCTAGGAGTTGAAACTCTTATCATCTGGAGAACTAACTGCTCTCCAGAAATGGTTCACACCACTCTAGGAAATGTAACTGGCAAAGCCTCCTGCCTTATAAATCCAGGTTTCAATCTAACAGCTTCTCTGTTCTTTAATATTTATAACTAATCTCTCACCATAACCATGGCTAAATCCATGGTGTACGTGGCCCCTGCCAGCACCCAGTTAGCTAGTCCTAGAGGCCTTATGAAATGTGCTACTACCAAAAAGTTAATCAATCAGACTACCGTATATACTTCTATTCATGTGTTACCTAAAGTTTATGCTTACAGTGGTCCCAAAGGAGCTCTCTGAGCACACATCAAGAAAATAGAAAGATCACAAGTGGAGAGCCTAACAAATCACCTAAGGGAGCTGGAAAGAGAAGACCACCAAAAACCCAACTTTAGCAGAAGAATCCAAATGACCAAAATAAGAGCCCTAAAATGGGACATAGAAGACAAAAATATCAAAGAAAACATCAGCAAAACATGAAGCTGGTTGTTTGAAAGAATTAACAAGATTGATGGACACTGTAGCCAGAATGACCAAGAAAAAGAGAGAAAAAGTCAAAATAAACACAATCAGAAATACAAAAGATCAAATTACAACTGACCCCAAAGAAATACAAAAGATTAACAGAAATTACTCTGTACACCTATATGGAAACAAACTTGATAACCTAAATGAAATGGAGGACTTTCTGATATCGCATAATCTCCCCAGGTTGAAACAAGAAGACATTGAGACTAAATAGACCAATAAAAACCCAGGAAATTGACTCTGTCATATGAAAAATACCTACAAAAAAAAAAAAAGCCCTGGACTGGGTGACTTTCCAGCAGAATTCTACAAAATGTACAAGGAGGAGCTGATACCAATCCTATTGTATTGAAAGTATTCCAGGCAATTGAGCAAGATGGAATTCTCCCCAAATCATTTTATGAAGCTAACATCACAGATACCCAAACTGGGTAAAGATCGAACAAAAACAGAGAACTACAGGTCAATATCCCTTATGAACATAGATGCAAAAATCCTCAACAAGACTCTAGCAAATTGGATCCAAAAACACATCTCAAAAATCATCCATCATGACCAAGAAGGCTTCATCCCTAGGATGCAGGGCTGGTTCAACATTCGCATAATTAAGTACATCAACAGAGGTAAAAACAAGAACCACATGATTATTTCATTAGATGCAGAAAAATGTTTGATAAAATTCAGCATCCCTTCTTAATAAAAAAGCCCTCAAACACCTAGGTATAGAAGGAACATACCTCAAAATAGTAAGTGCCATCTATGATAAACCCACAGTGAACATATTGCTAAATGGTCAGAAACTGGAAACATTTCCCATGAAAACTGGAACAAGAAAAGGCTGCCTACTCTCACTCCTCTTATTCAACATTGTGTTGGAAGTCCTAGCTCGGGTAATTAGACATGAGAAGGAAATCAGGGGTATCCAAGTAGGAAAAGAGGAAGTTGTTATCCCTCTTTGCTGATGATATGATCCTATACCCTGAAAATCCAAGAGAATCTGTCAAAAACCTACCTGCACTGATATAGGACTTTGGAAAAGTCTCAGGGTACAATATAAGTGTGTAAAAGACAGTTGCATTCCTATACAACAAAAACAAGTAGGCAGAGACTCAAGTTAAAAGCACAATCCCATTCACAATAGCCGCAAAAAAAAAAAAGAAATACCTCTGCATCTTCTTACTAAAGCAACAAAAGATCTTTACAATGAGAACTACAAAACTGCTCAAAGAAATCCAAGAAGACACAAACACATAGAAAAATATTTCATGCTCATGGATAGGAAGAATCAACATTGTTAAAATGTCCATCCTACCAAAGGTAATCTACAGATTCAATGCAATACCCATCAAGTTACCAATATCATTCTTCTCAGACCTGGAAATGACAATACAGAAATTCATATGGAAACATAAACAACTACAAATAGCCAAAACAATGCTTAGCAAAAGAAACAAAACAGGAGGTATCACATTTCCAGACTTCAAACTTTGCTATAAGACTACATTAATCAAAACAGCCTGGTATTGGTACAAGAACAGGCACATAGACCAGTGGAACAGGATAGAGATTCCAGAAGCAAAGCTTCAATTTATCAACCAGCTCATCTTTGACAAAGTCTCCAATAACAACCACTGGGGAGAGGAGAACCTATTCAGTAAATGATGCTGGAGAAACTAGTTGATCACATGCAGGAGACTGAAACAAGATCCCTACCAATCATCATGCACAGAAATGAACTTTAAATGGATCAAAGATCTGAACATAAAACCTCAAACTATAAGAATCTTAGAAAATGCAGGAGACACCCTTATGGAAATTGGAATTGGCAACCAGTTTCTATTAAGAACCCTAAATGCCCATACCATGAAAAATAAGGTAGACAAGTGGGACCTCATCAAACTGACGAGCTTCTGCAAGGCAAAAGAAACCATCAAGAGAGCAGGGAGATGGCCCACAGAATGGGAAAAAATATTTCCAACTGTATATATGACAAAGGTCTAACATCTACAATCTACAAGTAGCTCAAATGCACTAAAAGGAAAAAAACCAAACAGTCACATTAAAAAATAGGAAAAAGATACGAATAGACACTTCTCAAAAGAAGATATACGGGCAGCCAATAGACACATGAAAAAGTTCTCAGCCTAACTTCTCATCAGAGAAATGCGAATCAAAACCACATTAAGATACCACCTAACTCTAGTAAGAATGGCCATCAATAATAAAACAAACAACAGATGCTGGCGAGGATGTGGAGAAAAAGGAATGCTTCCACACTGCTGGTGGCAATGCACACTAGTGCAACCTCTTTGCAAGACAGCATGGCAATTTCTGAAAGAACTAGAAATTGACCTTCCATATAACCCAGAAATTTTCCTATTGGGAATATATCTGGAGGAACTCAAATCATTCTACAAAAGAGATACCTGCACATGTATGTTTGTTGCAGCTCTATTCACAATAGCAAAAACATGGAACCAATCATGTTGCCCATCGAAGCAGGACTAGATTTAAAAAAAGTAGTACAATATAATATGCAGCTATAAAAAAGGACAAACATAATGACCTCACAGCAACTTGGATGGATTTAGAGTTGATCATATTCAGTGATCTATCACAGAAACAAAGAACAGAGTACCATATGTTTTCATCATAAGTGGACCTTGAACAATTATTATAATACTATAATAAAGGGATTGGTAGTAGTGGGAAACTGTCAGGGGAGGGGTGGTGGGATTGGCAGTTGAGGGAAACTGCTAGAGGAGGGAGGGGCTTACCTCATCAAAAAGGATACTTGCTGTAATCAATGTTTGTATACCTAACCCTCAAATCTTTATAACAAAAAAGAAGTATTAATCACAGAAACAAGGAAAAAAAGAATGACAATGCCCTTCACAAGAATGCAGGAAAAAGATTGAAAACATACACGAATCAACCCAAAAATCAAAAGAAAGAAAACAAACAAACAGCAACAACAACAACAACTCAATAAGAACCTCATGACAGGGATAAACTCTCACATTTCAATAATTAACCTGAATGTGAATGGACTAAATGCACCACTGAAAAGACATAGAATGGCAAAGTGAATAAAATATCATGAGGCATCAATATATTATCTTCAAGAAACTCATCTCACCAGATCGGACATTCACCAACTCAAAGTAAGAGGATGGGAAACAAAATTTCAGTTGAATAGAACACAAAAGAAAGCAGGAGTCATAATCTTAATATCAGACAAAATACCCTTTAAGTTATCAAAAATTTAAGAAAGATATGGAAGGTCATTAAACAATGATAAAAGTTTCAATCCATCAATAAGAAATATCCATCCTAAACATATATGCACCCAAAATAGGAGCATCAACTTTTATCAATCAGCTTCTAGGTAAACTTTAAAAAGATATTGACTCTAACACTATCAAAGCTGGGGTCTTAAATACTCCACTCATGACTCTAGACACATCATAAAGACAAAGAATCAACAAGGAGATCCAGAACCTCAACAGACATTTGATCAAATGGACTTAATTAATAACTACAGAATACTCCATTCAACAACCACAGAATATACCTTCTACTCATCACCACATGGAACATACTCTAAGATTGACCACATCCTTGGACATGAATCAAGTATAAACAAATTTCACAAGGTTGAAATCCTGCCATGTACCTTCTCAGACCACAGTGGAATAAAAAATAAATATCCACACAAACAAAGTTTCTCCAAATTCCACAGAGACATGGACACCAAACAGCATGATGCTAAACAACTCCTGGGTCAACATGGAAATCAAAACAGAGATTAAAAGATACAGGGAAACAAATGAAAATGAAGAAACATCTTACCAAAACCTCTGGGACGCCATGAAAACTACCAAGTGGGGAATTCATATCTTTACAAACACAAATGAAGAAAATTGAAAGATCACAAGTTAACAGCCTGACAAATCACCTAAGGGAACTGAAAAAGCAAGACCATCAAAACTCTAACTTCAGGAGAAGAATTCAGATCACCAAAATAAAAGCCCAAATTAGGAACACAGAAGACAAAAAGATAATACAAAAAAAATCAATGAAACAAAAAGCTGGTTCTTTGAAAGGATAAACAAGACTTATGGTCCCCTAGTTAAATTGACCAAGAAAAAGAGAGAAAAAGCCCAAATAAACACAATAGAAATGCAAAAGGTCAAGTCACAACTGACCCCAAAGAAATATAAAAGATTATCAGAGACTACTATGTTCACTTATATGGAAACAAACTTGAAAACCTAAAGAAAACAGAGGACTTTCTGATATCACACAACCTCCCCAAAGTAGAAACAAGAAGAAATCTAGACCCTAAACAGACCAAAAACAATTCAGGAAATTGACAATGTCATTAGAAAATTATCTACAAAAAAAAGCCATGGGTCAGATGGCTTTCCAGCAGAATTCTATAAAACTTACAAGGAAGGACAGATACTAATCCTACTGAAAGTATTCCAGGCAATTGAAAAAGATGGAACTCTTCCCAAATAATTTTACAAAGTTAACATCACACTGATACCCAGACCAGGTAAAGATCCAACAAAGAAAGAGAACTACAGGTCAATATCCTTGATGAACACTGATGCTAAAATTCTCAACAAGATCCTAGCAAATCAGATTCAACAACACATCTCGAAAATCATCCACCATGACCAAGTAGGCTTCACCCCTGGGATGCAGGGCTGGTTCAACATTCGTAAAACCATAAGTGTAACTAAACACATAAACGAATGTAAAAACAAATACCACATGATTATATCATTAGATGTGGAAAAAGCTTTTGATAAAATCCAGCACCCCTCCTTGATAAAAACCCTCAAACATCTAGGCATAGGTAGAACATACCTCAAAATAGTAAGAGCCATCTACGAGAAACCCAGTCAGCATACTGCTAATCAGACAGAAATTGAAACCATTTCCCCTAAAAACTGGAACAAGACAAGGATGCCCACTCTTACTCCTCCTTTTCAACATAGTTTTGTAAGTCCTAACTAGAGCAATTGGACAAGAGAAGGAGATCAGCAGTATCCAAATAGGAAAAAGAGGAAGTCAAGTTATCCCTCTTTGCAGATGACATGATTCTATACCTGGAAAACCCAAGAGAATTTGTCAAAAACCTCCTTGCACTGATAAACGAATTTGGCAAAGTCTCAGGATATACAATTAATGTGCAAAAGACAGTTGCATTTCTATACACCAGCAGAACCCCCCCCAAAAAAGAACAATCCCATTCACAATAGCCATACAATAAAATCAGATACCTTGGCATCTTCCTAACAAGGGATATGAAAGACCTTTACAATTAAAACTACAAAACACTGCTCAAAGAAATCAAAGATGACACAAAAAAATGGAAAAATATTTCATGCTTATGGATCAGAAGACTCACCATTGTTGAGATGTCCATCCTAACCAAGGCATCTGCAGATTTAATGCAATACCCATTAAATTGCCAGCAGCATTCTTCTCAGACCTGGAAATGACAATACAGGAATTCATATGGAAACATAAATGACCATGAATTGCCAAAACAGTCCTCAGTAAAAAAAGACAGAGAGGAGGTATCACACTCCCAGACTATAAGCTCTATTATAAGGTTACAATAATCAAAACAGCCTGGTATTGGTACAAGAACAGGCATACAGACCAATGGAACAGGATAGAGATTCCAGAAGTCAAACCCCAATTTCTCAACTAACTCATCTTCGACAAAGCCTCACCCACCAATGACTGGGGAGAGGAGAACCTATTCAGTAAATGTTGCTGGGAAAACTGGCTGACCACATGCAGAAGATTAAAACAAGATCCCTACCTATCATCATACACAAAAATCATCGATCCATTTATGGATCAAAGAATCTAAATTTAAAACCTCAAACTATAAGATCCTTAGGAAATGCAAGAGACACCCTTATGGAAATTGGAACTGGCAACCAATTCCTGATTGAAACCCTAAGTACCCATGCCATAAGAGATAAGATAGACAAGTGGGACCTCATGAAACTGACAAGTTCCTGCAAAGCCAAAGAAACCATCAGCAGAGTGGGGAGATAGCCCACAGAATGTGAAAAAATATTTGCCAACAGTATGTCTGATAAAGACCTAACATCTAGGATCTACCAGGAACTCAAATGTGCTGAAAAGAAAAAAAAACAAACAGCCCCATTACAAAGTGGGCAAAAGATATTGATAGACACTTCTCAAAAGAAGACATAAGAGCAGCCAACAGATACATGAAAAAATGCTCAGCCTCCCTCACTAGTCATCAAAGAAATGCAAATTAAAACTACACTGAGATACTACTAACCCCAGTCATTGTGGTCATCATCAGTAACTCAAAAAACAACAGATGTTGGAGAGGATGTGGCAAAAAGGGAACACTTCTAGACTGTTGGTGGGAGTGTAAAGTAGTACAGCCTCTGTTGGAAACTGTGGTGATTCCTAAAAGACCTAAAAATCGACCTTCCATATGACCCCATAATCCCACTCTAGGAGTATACCTGGAAGAACTCAAATCACTCTATAAAAAAGAATCCTACACACATATGTTTATCACAGCATTGTTCACAGTAGCAAGAACATGGAACCAATTGTGCTGCCCATCAAAAGAGAGCTGCACAAAAAAAATGTGGTACATATACACAATCGAATATTATACAGCCATAAAGAAGAACAAAATCATGAACTTCACAGCAACCTGAATGGAATTAGTCTATAATACTGAGTGATCTTTTACAGAAACAAAGAACTGAGTATCACACGTTCTCACTCATAAATGGACCTTGAACAATTATTGCAATACTATAAGAAAAGTATTGGCAGTAGGGGGAAACTGTTAGGAGGGGAATGGGGAATTAGTAGTGGGAATCTGCCTGGGGAAGGGGGAGGCACACCTCATCAGCAAGAGTACCTGCATAATGAACATTTGTATACCTAACCCTGGATTGTACTCCACATCTTAAAAAAAAATTGATCTCATGGAGAAAGACAGTATAGTGGCAGTTGCTGCAGGGGAGGAAGTGTAAGGAGGAGGAGGATGAGAGAGATTGGTTAATGGGTATAAAAATACAGTTAGAAGGAATAAGGGCTAGTGTTCAATTGTGCACACACAGTACGGTGACCATAGTTAAAATCAATTAATTGTGTATTTCAAATAGCTAGAAGAGAAGATTTGAATTATTCTCAACACAAAGAATCATTATTTGGGTTGATGAATATCTCAGTTTCCCTGATTTTGTCATTACACTTAGGATGCATGTATCAAAATATCAAATGCACCCTCATAACTATGTATAACTATTAAGTGTTAATAAAAAATGAAGCATAAGACTTAGAGTCTTTTCTCAAAGCACCTATATTCCATGTAAAGAAACGAGTCCATTGAAATCTTACCATTCCCTTTAGCTGCTGAAGCACAAAGCTACTCTAGTACACCGTAATTGTTGCTTGTTGTTAAGGGCAGTCCTCCTGCCTCTTGATGGTAAGGGTTAATTACTCATGTCATGTTCATGACTCCTTACCTTGCCCGCTGGTTTTGGCAAAAGGAGCTTGAAGAGACTGGGTGACATTCATAGCTTAAAGTGCAACAGGACCTTTGCTTGTCCCCTGGTAGAAATATTTTACATCTTGCTAATCAGAACTTCTAGCTACCCAGAGCCTAGAGTTGTGGAAATGGAAGAACTGAGAATGGTAAATGAGACTACTCTGCTGCCATTCCTTAGTTTCTGGACCCATACAGTCTACATATCGGAGACATAGCACCATATAATGGTCATTGGTTTAAGGTATATACTGGGCCCTAAAGGATGGAGGTCCATACATGTAAAGCATCAAAGAGCTGTTCCATTGCTGTATCAAGTAAACATCTTCTGGGTGGCGTAATATGTAATAGGACCAATGGATCTCATGATACAGGTCCCTTTGCGGTAAAGCAGATGCCTTGGTCAATTGCCATGTTATGTGGGATCTCAGTTACTCCATGCCCTCAGATGGTGCAGAAAAGGGAAACCCATACTAAGAATATACATAAATTTTTGTCACCATGAAATACCAGGGTCAAAGTGGTCCCATTTAATCATTTTTCCATAAAGTGACCATTTGGTCTCCTCCAGGAATGTTGCCCTATTACAGGGGGCTTAGTCTTGTCCCCTGTTGTTGGCAGATTAGACATTTCACAATGACAATGGTCATATCTGCCTGGATAATAGGAGTCCATGTGTAGCCTCTAGCCCCGAAAGCATAGCTCCTTGCATCACAAATCCATTTTGCAAGTGCTGAGCTGGCCAAGTCATGCTGTCACTTGGTGGTTTAGTGAAAATTCCACAGTCGATGTTCTTCAGTGTAAATTAACATGTCAAACAAATATCTCCACACATTTTTTATTTTTAAAATTTTTTGGGGGGTGGGGGTTTATTTCTTTAAAAAAAATTATTTTGAAGATGTGTAGTACAATTTAGGTATACAAATGTTCATTATGCAGGTACCCTTGACATCACCGCACTTAGTGCCCACTCCCCTAAGGTCCATAAACATGCCTCTTTTTCAGTTCTCCTGGGGATTCACCTTCCAATCTTTCTCCTTCCAAACCACTGACCAGCCAGTCAAGATATATGCCATAACCCCGGAATTTGTGTGTGTGTATACTTATAAACATAAAACGTATACTGCATGTGTGATAGTGGTTCGATTATAAACAGAACTGAAAAATTTCAATAGCCTGGTAATTTTTTTTTCCCTCAAAACATGTAATGTCATACGGCAATGCATTCCTCATGCATCTGTAGTGATGTTGATATAAACAAACTTACTGCACTGCCAGACATATAAAAGAATAATACATTCAATTATATACAATATATAATAAATATTTGATAATGATAATAAATGTGTTGAACATCTCATGTAATTTATTGGTAATGTACTGAAACTGGAAAATAGAATGGTTATATTAGTTACTGAAAGTATAGTTTCTACTGAATGCTATCACCACCTCACCTGGTTTGAGATCAGTTTGCTTATTGATGAGGTGAAGGCAGCTACTTTCAACTGAAGGTAATTTCTGGAGAAGGCCTGTGAGCTGACAGCTGGCAATACTACTAAAAGCTGGGGAGTTTATTCATCTTGAAGGGGACATCTGGGTATTGTCTAACGGCATCTACTAAAATCTCAAGAGTATTTTCTCTGAGCTACTTAAGTACTATCTGAAAATTCTCTCCTCCTCTGAATCCAGGCTATCGCCTCCTCAGCATCTTGACTTTTTTTCCCCTCAAAATGTGTTCCGTTCCATTTAGCATTGGAACATTGATTCTAAGAGCAGTTTCCCCAAAATAATTTCATAGTCAGACAAAGTTGGGAAATGTGGCCTAACTTACCTCATTCTTGCAGGCTTATATACACACTCACTCACACTAGGACTCGCATAGTCCGACTGGTTTGGCCGCCATATTCCCGACCTCCTCCAGGCTTATAAAACATGTTAAAATGTCTGAAAAGACTTACAGTACAACAATCTGTTTCCTACACTCATGTTTTCAAAACTTTTTTCTTTATTTTTAGAGACTTTATCTCTATAAAACAACTTCGGCTGAGGCTCTTTCAATTCTTGAAAAAATTCTTCTTGGCTTCCACCTTTCAAGCATTTTTCTAATTGATTGTCCTTCAACCAGATAATGAATGCTTATCTTATCTTTCTTTTCACTCTCACTTCTCTGAGCCTGACCTAAGTCTCTGTGACCTTTCAAATCTAGACTATTGCAATAGTCTCCTGCCAAGGACCTTCTCTCGAGTTTCTCTCACTTTTAGTCTTTCACAGAGATCTGGGGAAAATCATTGGCCTAGAACTGTGGTCTCTGCTAAGCAACCACTAGTCACATGTACAGAAAGACAAAATACACACTGATGAAGCAACTTGAATGACTAAGAAAATAATCGATGAATCAAATCATATACTTATGATAGACTGTAATAGTGTGATTAAAATTGAATATATAAATGCGGAAGAAAACTAGTTCTTTATTCTCTGACATCCAATACACAATTTCAAATCCAGAGATAAGGGAACTGTTTTATGGTGATTGTGTTGCCTTGTCCAACACTATGCCAGATAGAGGTTTAAGAAATATTTTCTCAATTCTAAAATAGTAACAATTACAAAGTGGAACTCTATTCTTCTGATTCATCAGTAGTCGCAGAACAAGCAGGGGGTCAAAGTCAGATTTCTTTTAACAGAATTACCTGGAGTGTATAATGGACTAAATAAAGATCACAAGAAGTAAACATCAAGGCTAAAAAAATTAATCTTTCAGTTTTATTTTGGGAGGGTACCCAACATGCAGCTCTCTTGACTTGTATAAAGGATAATATTGATCTGTAAGATTTCATAAAAGGTGATGGTCTATTTCTAAAAGATATGGGTCTTATCAGCATGTGGGTTTCCCAACAGCCAAAATTTTCATGCAAATATGGATGAAAGGAACTCCAAATTTTAGCTTACAAAAAGAAAAACAAGGGGGAAGACACAGCCTGAAGAATGAGGGATTGGGATGTCCAATAGCTGGTTGTATTTCTATTTACTAATTAAATGAACATTTAGCCTAAGGAATACAGAGTAAGATGACTATAGAATCCAATGGGCAAAATGGATGAGGGAAGCATTTGAGTGAAATATTATGCATGGCCTCAGAGTCTGGGCTTCCAAGTGAGGAAGACAATGGGGAGTAGATGGGGCTCTGGTCAACTATGGAGTTGGCACATACTCAGACAGATGTATAAAAAAATCACTGTGGTTATTTCCTGATAGTAGGATTTTAGGTGGTTTTAAAATGTTCTTCTTATGGTGGATTTAATTCTTATGTGATACTTACTGAACATTTCTAAAATTATAACTGAGAAGTTCCTTTTCAGACACTGGAGGACATACCAGTTAGCTTTTACGCTCTAACAAATTGTCTTAAAACTAACCAACTTGGGCAGCAGGATTGGGCTCTGGCCGGGAGTCGGTTGAGGGAGTGAGGGCGGGGAGCACGCATGTGTACCCTGACCGTCCGCCACGGCGGCTCACTGTCTCGCTGCCCGCCTCCTGCCAAGATCCTGTTCAAACCCCTTGGCCCTTCCCGCCCGAAATCCCTCCTTGCCGGCCCTCAGATGGTGACGGGGCAACCTGGTCTGTGAAAACCTCTGCAAAGGAGAACTGCAGTGGGTCTATGACTCTCACCCCGGGGGCTATGGACCCCAATATCACAGCCTGCTCTTCATACGGAGCTCAGCCATTGCCACCGCCAGGGCATCGCAATGGACTGGACAGTCACTGCAGCGCAACGGCACCACTGCCGCTGCTGCAGCCCCCCCCAGCATAGCACAACCCACCACCTGGGCCAGAGGGGATCCACTTCAGTCCTTCAAGCCCCTTCAGGAAAGATCTGTTGGGATTGCTACTACCTCTCCTGCGACCGAGATGTCCTGCCCGCCGTAAGTCTCCTGCCGTCTGCCCTGAGGCAGGCAACCATCTTGCCATCTTCAGCCTCTGCCGGCCCTGTCTGGTCCCACCCCTCTGGGGCGAGCAGCTGAGATAGCACCACCTGCTGGCAATTCAAGGTAACAAC
The DNA here is from genome assembly GCF_000164805.1 of Carlito syrichta. Lineage (NCBI taxonomy): Eukaryota > Metazoa > Chordata > Mammalia > Primates > Tarsiidae > Carlito > Carlito syrichta. The sequence goes on along the minus strand of NW_007068602.1, from coordinate 64,930 downwards.
ACCAAAACGGGAGAAACAAGCTTGATAAAGACATAGGCCAGAGTGGTGAACAGAGGGTGATCTGAACTGTCCTTCACAGCAGACCAGGGGCAACTGACCCTAACTGCAAACTAATTTACCAGCTTGAAAAGAAAACTAGGAATCAGACCTGAAAGGACATTAACGAAATGTCCTTAATGGTCTTAAACGAAATGTCTCAGAGTGTGCTTAATTGATTCTGTTAGTTTAATGACTTAATTCTATTCCTTGAATTCTGTTACCCTTGAATAACAGAATTAAAGAAGATGGTGACGTGGAGGGAAGGAAAAAGTAGGGAGGGGGAAAAACCACACAAATGAAGAAAAACCAAAAGAAGAATATAGGTCTCACACAGACCCCTGGGGATCAGACACTGAGAAAACAGATTCTGGAACACAAACAATGAAGAGCCCCCAGAATGACTGGTTACATGCAACAAACCCAGACATCAAGACATTAATGGAGGGAATTAAAAAAATTGAGGAGAGACAAGAGGAAAATAGGAAGGAGCTGATGTCAGAAATGACAGCAGTAAAGAATACTGTGATGGAAATGAACAACAGACTAATAAGTATGGAAAGCAGAATCAGCCAAGCAGAAGAAAGAATCTCAGAGCTCAAAGACCAAAACACAGAATTAACCAAAACTGTCAAAAGCATAGAAAAGAAGCTCAAAAAGACAGAACAAAACCTGCAAGAGATGAATGATCACTTCAAGAGACCAAACCTAAGAGTAATTGGGCTTCCTGAAGTAGAAAGAGAAACAGAGGCCACACTGGAATAAACATTTCATGAAATCATTCAAGAAAACTTCCCTCATCTCATCAAGGATGAAAGCATTCAAACACAAGAGATTCAGAGAACCCCTGCAAGACAACAAATGAGAAGACCAACTCTCAGGCACATAATAATTTGCCTAAACAAAGTAGCTATAAAAGAAAAAAATCCTAAAGGCAGCAAGAAAAAAAGGCGAGACTACCTACCAGGAAAAACCAATTAGAATAGCGGCAGATTTATCCACAGAAACCCGTCAGGTTAGGAGAGACTGTAGCCCTATCTTCAAAGTTCTAAAAGAGAAACAATTTCAACCAAGAATGACCTACCCAGCCAAACTAAGCTTCATTAGTGA